>NW_027473337.1:1563770-1876525 GCF_050947335.1 Megachile rotundata | reverse complement strand
CAATCATACAATCACAATCATACAATCACAATCATACAATCATAATCATACAATCACAATCACACAATCACAGTCATACAATCACAGTCATACAATCACAATCATACAATCACAATCATACAATCGCAGTCATACAATTACAATCTCGCAAATACAATCTCCCAAATACAATCATACAATCCCAATCATACAATCACAATCATACAATCGCAATCATACAATCCCAATCATACAATCACAATCATGCAATCACAATCATACAATCACAATCATACAATCACAATCATACAATCACAATCATACAATCACAATCATACAATCACAGTCACACAATCACAGTCATACAATAACAGTCATACAATCACAATCATACAATCACATTCATACAATCACAATCATACAATCGCAGTCATACAATTACAATCTCCCAAATACAATCTCCCAAATACAATCATACAATCACAATCATACAATCATAATCATACAATGACAATCATACAATCACAAACATACAATCACAGTCACACAACCACAGTCACACAATTACAATCATACAACCACAATCAGACAATCACAATCATACAATCACAATCATACAATCACAATCGCACAACCACAATCAGACAATCACCATCATACAATCACAATCATACAATCACCATCATACAATCACAATCATACAATCACAATCATACAATCACAATCATACAATCGCAATAATACAATCGCAATCATACAATCGCAATCATACAATCGCAATCATACAATCGCAATCATACAATCGCAATCATACAATCGCAATCATACAATCACAATCATACAATCGAAATCATACAATCACAATCATACAATCACAATCATACAATCACAATCATACAATCACCATCATACAATCACAATCATACAATCACAATCATACAATCACAATCATACAATCGCAATCATACAATCGCAATCATACAATCGCAATCATACAATCGCAATCATACAATCGCAATCATACAATCGCAATCATACAATCACAATCATACAATCGAAATCATACAATCAAAATCATACAATCAAAATCATACAATCACAATCATACCATCGCAATCATACAATCACAATCATACAATCAAATCTTACAATCATAATCATACAATCACAATCATACAATTACAATCTCCCAAATACAATCATACAATCACAATCATACAATCACAATCATACAATCACAATCATACAATCACAATCATACAATCACAATCATACAATCATAATCATACAATCACAATCATACAATTACAATCTCCCAAATACAATCATACAATCACAATCATACAATCACAATCATACAATCAAAATCATACAATCACAATCATACAATCGAAATCATACAGTCACTGTCATACTATCACAAACATACTATCACAATAATACAATCACAATCATACAATCAAAATCATACAATCACAAACATACAATCACAATCATACAATCGCAATCATACAATTACAACCTCCCAAATACAATCATACAATTACAATCATACAATCGCAGTCATACTATCACAATCATACAATCAAAATCATACAATCACAATCATACAATCGAAATCATACAATCACTATCATACTATCACAAACATACTATCACAATAATACAATCACAATCATACCACCGAAATCACTCAATCACAATCATACAATCACAATCATACAATCACAATCATACAATCACAATCATACAACCACAATCGCACAACCACAATCAGACAATCACAATCATACAATCGCAATCACACAATCACAATCATACAATCACAATCATACAATCACAATCATACAATCACAATCATACAATCACAATCATACAATCACAATCATACAATCACAATCATACAATCACAATCATACAATCACAATCATACAATCAAAATCATACAATCACAATCATACAATCACAGTCATACAATCACAATCATACAATCACAATCATACAATCACAATCATGCAATCGCAATCATACAATTACAATCTCCCAAATACAATCATACAATTACAATCATACAATCGCAATCATATTATCACAATCATACAATCAAAATCATACAATCAAAATCATAGAATCAAAATCATACAATCGAAATCATACAATCACAATCATACAATCGCAATCACACAATCACAATCATACAATCACAATCATACAATCACAATCATACAATCAGAATCATACAATCACAATCATACAATCACAGTCATACAATCACAATCATACAATCACAATCATACAATCACAATCATGCAATCGCAATCATACAATTACAATCTCCCAAGTACAATCATACAATTACAATCAGACAATCGCAATCATACTATCACAATCATACAATCAAAATCATACAATCACAATCATACAATCGAAATCATACAATCACTATCATACTATCACAAACATACTATCACAATAATACAATCACAATCATACAATCAAAATCATACAATTACAATCATACAATCACAATCATACAATCACAATCATAAAATCACAATCATGCAATCACAATCATACAATCACAATCATACAATCGCAAACATACAATCACAATCATACAATCACAATCATACAATCACAATCATACAATCAAAATCATACAATCTCAATCATACAATCAAAATCATACAATCACAATCATACAATCGAAATCATACAATCACTATCATACTATCACAAACATACTATCACAATAATACAATCACAATCATACAATCAAAATCATACAATCGCAATCATACAATTACAATCTCCCAAATACAATCATACAATTACAATCATACAATCGCAATCATACTATCACAATCATACAATCAAAATCATACAATCACAATCATACAATCGAAATCATACAATCACTATCATACTATCACAAACATACTATCACAATAATACAATCACAATCATACAATCGAAATCATACAATCACAATCATACAATCACAATCATACAATCACAATCATACAATCACAATCATACAATCATAATCATACAATCACAATCACACAATCACAGTCATACAATCACAGTCATACAATCACAATCATACAATCACAATCATACAATCGCAGTCATACAATTACAATCTCCCAAATACAATCACCCAAATACAATCATACAATCCCAATCATACAATCACAATCATACAATCGCAATCATACAATCCCAATCATACAATCACAATCATGCAATCACAATCATACAATCACAATCATACAATCACAATCATACAATCACAATCATACAATCACAATCATACAATCACAATCATACAATCACAGTCACACAATCACAGTCATACAATCACAGTCATACAATCACAATCATACAATCACAATCATACAATCACAATCATACAATCGCAGTCATACAATTACAATCTCCCAAATACAATCTCCCAAATACAATCATACAATCACAATCATACAATCATAATCATACAATGACAATCATACAATCACAAACATACAATCACAGTCACACAACCACAGTCACACAATTACAATCATACAACCACAATCAGACAATCACAATCATACAATCACAATCATACAATCACAATCGCACAACCACAATCAGACAATCACAATCATACAATCGCAATCATACAATCACAATCATACAATCACAATCATACAATCACAATCATACAGTCACCATCATACAATCACAATCATACAATCACCATCATACAATCACAATCATACAATCACAATCATACAATCGCAATCATACAATCGCAATCATACAATCGCAATCATACAATCGCAATCATACAATCGCAATCATACAATCGCAATCATACAATCACAATCATACAATCGAAATCATACAATCAAAATCATACAATCACAATCATACCATCGCAATCATACAATCACAATCATACAATCAAATCTTACAATCATAATCATACAATCACAATCATACAATTACAATCTCCCAAATACAATCATACAATCACAATCATACAATCACAATCATACAATCACAATCATACAATCACAATCATACAATCACAATCATACAATCATAATCATACAATCACAATCATACAATTACAATCTCCCAAATTCAATCATACAATCACAATCATACAATCACAATCATACAATCAAAATCATACAATCACAATCATACAATCGAAATCATACAATCACTGTCACACTATCACAAACATACTATCACAATAATACAATCACAATCATACAATCAAAATCATACAATCACAAACATACAATCACAATCATACAATCGCAATCATACAATTACAACCTCCCAAATACAATCATACAATTACAATCATACAATCGCAATCATACTATCACAATCATACAATCAAAATCATACAATCACAATCATACAATCGAAATCATACAATCACTATCATACTATCACAAACATACTATCACAATAATACAATCACAATCATACAATCGAAATCACTCAATCACAATCATACAATCACAATCATACAATCACAATCATACAATCACAATCATACAACCACAATCGCACAACCACAATCAGACAATCACAATCATACAATCGCAATCATACAATCACAATCATACAATCACAATCATACAATCACAATCATACAGTCACCATCATACAATCACAATCATACAATCACAATCATACAATCACAATCATACAATCACAATCATACAATCACAATCATAAAATCACAATCATGCAATCACAATCATACAATCACAATCATACAATCGCAAACATACAATCACAATCATACAATCACAATCATACAATCACAATCATACAATCAAAATCATACAATCACAATCATACAATCAAAATCATACAATCACAATCATACAATCGAAATCATACAATCACTATCATACTATCACAAACATACTATCACAATAATACAATCACAATCATACAATCAAAATCATACAATCGCAATCATACAATTACAATCTCCCAAATACAATCATACAATTACAATCATACAATCGCAATCATACTATCACAATCATACAATCAAAATCATACAATCACAATCATACAATCGAAATCATACAATCACTATCATACTATCACAAACATACTATCACAATAATACAATCACAATCATACAATCGAAATGATACAATCACAATCATACAATCACAATCATACAATCACAATCATACAATCACAATCATACAATCACAATCATACTATCGCAATCATACAACCACAGTCATACCATCACAATCATACAATTACAATCATACAATCACAATCATACAATCACAATCATACAATCACAGTCATACAATCACAGTCATACAATCACAATCATACAATCACAATCATACAATCACAATCATACAATCACAATCATACAATCACAATCATACAATCAATATCATGCAATCGCAATCATACGATGACAATCATCCGATCACAATCATACAATCACAATCATAAAATCGCAATCGTACAATTACAATCATACAATCACAATCATACAATCACAATCATACAATCACAATCGTACAATCACAATCATACAATCACAATCATAAAATCACATTCATACAATCACAATAATACAGTCACCATCACACAATCACAATCATACAATTACAATCTCCCAAATACAATCATACAATCGCAATCATACTATCACAATCATACAATCAAAATCATACAATCACAATCATACAATCGAAATCATACAATCACAGTCACACAATCACAGTCATACAATCACAATCATACAATCACAATCATACAATCACAATCATACAATCATAATCATACAATCACAGTCACACAATCACAGTCATACAATCACAGTCATACAATCACAATCGTACAATCACAATCATACAATCACAATCATACAATCACAATCATACAGTCACCATCATACAATCACAATCATACAATCACAATCATACAATCGCAATCATACAATCGCAATCATACAATCGCAATCATACAATCGCAATCATACAATCGCAATCATACAATCGCAATCATACAATCACAATCATACAATCGAAATCATACAATCAAAATCATACAATCACAATCATACCATCGCAATCATACAATCACAATCATACAATCAAATCTTACAATCATAATCATACAATCACAATCATACAATTACAATCTCCCAAATACAATCATACAATCACAATCATACAATCACAATCATACAATCACAATCATACAATCACAATCATACAATCACAATCATACAATCACAATCATACAATCATAATCATACAATCACAATCATACAATTACAATCTCCCAAATACAATCATACAATCACAATCATACAATCACAATCATACAATCAAAATCATACAATCACAATCATACAATCGAAATCATACAATCGCTGTCATACTATCACAAACATACTATCACAATAATACAATCACAATCATACAATCAAAATCATACAATCACAAACATACAATCACAATCATACAATCGCAATCATACAATTACAACCTCCCAAATACAATCATACAATTACAATCATACAATCGCAATCATACTACCACAATCATACAATCAAAATCATACAATCACAATCATACAATCGAAATCATACAATCACTATCATACTATCACAAACATACTATCACAATAATACAATCACAATCATACAATCGAAATCACACAATCACAATCATACAATCACAATCATACAATCACAATCATACAATCACAATCATACAACCACAATCGCACAACCACAATCAGACAATCACAATCATACAATCGCAATCATACAATCACAATCATACAATCACAATCATACAATCACAATCATACAATCGATATCATACAATCAAAATCATACAATCGCAATCATACGATGACAATAATACAATCACAATCATACAATCACAATGATACAATCACAATCATACGATCACAATGATACAATTACAATCTCCCAAATACAATCTCCCAAATACAATCTCCCAAATACAATCATACAATCACAATCATACAATCATAATCATACAATGACAATCATACAATCACAATCATACAATCACAGTCACACAATCACAGTCACACAATCACAATCATACAACCACAATCAGACAATCACAATCATACAATCACAATCATACAATCACAATCGCACAACCACAATCAGACAATCACAATCATACAATCGCTATCATACAATGACAATCATACAATCACAATCATACAATCACAATCATACAGTCACCATCATACAATCACAATCATACAATCACAATCATACAATCACAATCATACAATCACAATCATACAATCACAATCATACCATCACAATCATACAATCACAATCATACAATCGCAATCATACAATCAGAATCATACAATCGAAATCATACAATCAAAATCATACAATCGCAATCATACGATGACAATAATACAATCACAATCATACAATCACAATGATACAATCACAATCATACGATCACAATGATACAATTACAATCATACAATCACAATCATACAATCACAATGATACAATCACAATCATACAATCACAATCATACACTCACAATCATACAACTACTACTATACAATCACAATCATACAAAAACAATCATACAATCACAATGATACAATCACAATCATACAATCACAATCATACATTCGCAATCATGCAATCACAATCATACAATCACAATCATACATTCAAAATCATGCAATCACAATCATACAATCACAATCATGCAATCACAATCATACAATCACAATCATACAATCGCAATCATACAATCACACTCATACAATCAAAATCATGCAATCATAATCATACAATCATAATCATACAATCACAATCATACAATCACAATAATACAATCACAATCATACAATCACAATGATACAATCACAATCATACAATCACAATCATACAATCACAATCATACACTCACAATCATACAATCATAATCATACAATCACAATCATACAATCACAATCATACAATCGCAATCATACAATCGCAATCATACAATTACAATCTCCCAAACACAATCATGCAATCACAATCATACAATCATAATCATACAATCACAATCATACAATCACAATCATACCATCACAATCATACCATCACAATCATACCATCACAATCATACAATCACAATCATACAATCAAATCTTACAATCATAATCATACAATCACAATCATACAATTACAATCTCCCAAATACAATCATACAATCACAATCATACAATCACAATCATACAATCACAATCATACAATCACAATCATACAATCAAAATCATACAATCACAATCATACAATCGAAATCATACAATCACAATCATACAATCACAGTCATACAACCACAATCAGACAATCACAATCATACAATCACAATCATACAATCACATTCGCACAACCACAATCAGACAATCACAATCATACAATCGCAATCATACAATCACAATCATACAATCACAATCATACAATCACAATCATACAGTCACCATCACACAATCACAATCATACAATCACAATCATACAATCACAATCATACAATCACAATCATACAATCACAGTCATACAATCACAGTCATACAATCACAATCATACAATCACAATCATACAATCACAGTCATACAATCACAATCATACAATCACAATCATACAATCACAATCATACAATCACAATCATACAATCACAATCATACAATCAATATCATGCAATCGCAATCATACGATGACAATCATCCGATCACAATCATACAATCACAATCATAAAATCGCAATCGTACAATTACAATCATACAATCACAATCATACAATCACAATCGTACAATCACAATCATACAATCACAATGATACAATCACATTCATACAATCACAATCATACATTCGCAATCATACAATCACAATCATACAATCACAATCATACAATCACAATCATACATTCAAAATCATGCAATCACAATCATACAATCGCAATCATGCAATCACAATCATACAATCACAATCATACAATCGCAATCATACAATCACACTCATACAATCAAAATCATGCAATCAGAATCATACAATCATAATCATACAATCACAACCATGCAATCACAATAATACAATCACAATCATACAATCACAATGATACAATCACAATCATACAATCACAATCATACAATCACAATCATACACTCACAATCATACAATCGTAATCATACAATCACAATCATACAATCACAATCATACAATCGCAATCATACAATCGCAATCATACAATTACAATCTCCCAAACACAATCATGCAATCACAATCATACAATCATAATCATACAATCACAATCATACAATCACAATCATACCATCACAATCATACCATCACAATCATACAATCACAATCATACAATCAAATCTTACAATCATAATCATACAATCACAATCATACAATTACAATCTCCCAAATACAATCATACAATCACAATCATACAATCACAATCATACAATCACAATCATACAATCACAATCATACAATCACAATCATACAATCATAATCATACAATCACAATCATACAATTACAATCTCCCAAATACAATCATACACTCACAATCATACAATCACAATCATACAATCACAATCATACAATCACAATCATACAATCAAAATCATACAATCACAATCATACAATCAAAATCATACAATCACTATCATACTATCACAAACATACTATCACAATAATACAATCACAATCATACAATCAAAATCATACAATCGCAATCATACAATTACAATCTCCCAAATACAATCATACAATTACAATCATACAATCGCAATCATACTATCACAATCATACAATCAAAATCATACAATCACAATCATACAATCGAAATCATACAATCACTATCATACTATCACAAACATACTATCACAATAATACAATCACAATCATACAATCGAAATCATACAATCACAATCATACAATCACAATCATACAATCACAATCATACAATCACAATCATACAATCACAATCATACAAGCAAAGTCATACAATCACAATCATACAATCACAATCATGGAATCACAATCATACAATCACAATCATACAATCGCAAACATACAATCACAATCTCCCAAACACAATCATGCAATCACAATCATACAATCATAATCATACAATCACAATCATACAATCACATCAATACCATCACAATCGTACAATCACATCAATACCATCACAATCATACAATCACAATCATGCAATCGCAATCATACAATTACAATCTCCCAAATACAATCATACAATTACAATCATACAATCGCAATCATACTATCACAATCATACAATCAAAATCATACAATCACAATCATACAATCGAAATCATACAATCACTATCATACTATCACAAACATACTATCACAATAATACAATCACAATCATACAATCAAAATCATACAATCGCAAACATACAATCACAATCATACAATCACAATCATACAATCACAATCATACAATCACAATCATGCCATCGCAATCATACAATCACAATCACACAGTCACAATCATACAATCACAATCATACAATCGCAATCATACAATTACAATCTCCCAAATACAATCTCCCAAATACAATCATACAATCAGAATCATACAATCACAGTCATACAATCACAATCATACAATCATAATCATACAATCACAATCATACAATCACAGTCATACAATCAAATCATACAATCATAATCATACAATCACAATCATACAATCGCAATCATACAATCACAATCATACAATCACAATCATGCAATCATAATCATACAATCACAATCATACAATCGCAATCATACAATTACAATCTCCCAAATACAATCATACAATTACAATCATACAATCACAATCATACAATCGAAATCATACAATCAAAAGCATACAATCGCAATCATACGATGACAATCATCCGATCATAATCATACAATCACAATCATACAATCACAATCATACAAACACAATCATACAATCACAATCATACAATCGCAAGCATACAATCACAATCATACAATCACAATCATACAATCGCAATCATACAATCACAATCATACAATCACAATCATACAATCACAATCATACAATCACAATCATACTATCGCAATCATACAATCACAATCATACCATCACAATCATACAATTACAATCATACAATCACAATCATACAATCACAATCATACAATCACAATCATACAATCACAATCATACAATCACAGTCACACAATCACAGTCATGCAATCACAATCATACAATCACAATCATACTATCACAATCGTACAATCACAATCATACAATCACAATCATACAATCACAATCATACAATCACAGTCATACAATCACAATCATACAATCACAATCATACAATCGCAGTCATACAATTACAATCTCCCAAATACAATCTCCCAAATACAATCATACAATCACAATCATACAATCATAATCATACAATCACAATCATACAATCACAATCATTCAATCGCAATCATACAATCACAATCATACAATCACAATCATACAATCGCAATCATACAATCATAATCATACAATCACAATCATACAATCACAATCATACAATCACAATCATACAATCACAATCATACAATCACAATCATACAATCACAATCATACAATCACAATCATACAATCGCAATCATACAATTACAATCTCCCAAATACAATCATACAATTACAATCATACAATCACAATCATACAATCGAAATCATACAGTCAAAAGCATACAATCGCAATCATACGATGACAATCATCCGATCATAATCATACAATCACAATCATACAATCACAATCATACAAACACAATCATACAATCACAATCATACAATCGCAAGCATACAATTACAATCATACAATCACAATCATACAATCGCAATCATACAATCACAATCATACAATCACAATCATACAATCACAATCATACTATCGCAATCATACAATCACAATCATACCATCACAATCATACAATTACAATCATACAATCACAATCATACAATCACAATCATACAATCAGAATCATACAATCGAAATCATACAATCACAATCATACAATCGCATTCATACAATCACAATCATACAATCACAGTCATACAATCGCATTCATACAATTACAATGTCCCAAATACAATCTCCCAAATACAATCATACAATCACAATCATACAATCATAATCATACAATGACAATCATACAATCACAATCATACAATCACAGTCACACAATCACAGTCATACAATCACAATCATACAACCACAATCATACAATCACAATCATACAATCACAATCATACGATCACAATCATATAATTACTACTATACAATCACAGTCATACAAAAACAATCATACAATCACAATCATACAATCACAATCATACAAGCAAAGTCATACAATCACAATCATACAATCACAATCATGGAATCACAATCATACAATCACAATCATACAATCACAATCATACAATCGCAAACATACAATCACAATCTCCCAAACACAATCATGCAATCACAATCATACAATCATAATCATACAATCACAATCATACAATCACATCAATACCATCACAATCATACAATCACATCAATACCATCACAATCATACAATCACAATCATGCAATCGCAATCATACAATTACAATCTCCCAAATACAATCATACAATTACAATCATACAATCGCAATCATACTATCACAATCATACAATCAAAATCATACAATCACAATCATACAATCGAAATCATACAATCACTATCATACTATCACAAACATACTATCACAATAAAACAATCACAATCATACAATCAAAATCATACAATCGCAACCATACAATCACAATCATACAATCACAATCATACAATCACAATCATACAATCACAATCATGCAATCGCAATCATACAATCACAATCACACAGTCACAATCATACAATCACAATCATACAATCGCAATCATACAATTACAATCTCCCAAATACAATCTCCCAAATACAATCATACAATCACAATCATACAATCGCAATCATACAATCACAATAATACAATCAAAATCATACAATCACAATCATACAATCACAATCATGCAAACATAATCATACAATCACAATAATGCAATCACAATCATACATCACAATCATACAATCGCAAACATACAATCACAAGCATACAATCACAATCATACAATCACAATCATACGATCACAATGATACAATTACAATCATACAATCACAATAATACAATCACAATCATAAAATCACATTCATACAATCGCAATCATACAATTACAATCTCCCAAATACAATCATACAATTACAATCATACAATCGCAATCATACTATCACAATCATACAATCAAAATCATACAATCACAATCATACAATCGAAATCATACAATCGAAATCATACAATCACAATCACACAATCACAATCATACAATCGAAATCATACAATCAAAATCATACAATCGCAATCATACGATGACAATCATCCGATCACAATCATACAATCACAATCATACAATCACAATCATACAAACACAATCATACAATCACAATCATACAATCGCAATCATACAATCACAATCATACAATCGAAATCATACAATCAAAATCATACAATCGCAATCATACGATGACAATAATACAATCACAATCATACAATCACAATGATACAATCACAATCATACGATCACAATGATACAATTACAATCATACAATCACAATCATACAATCACAATCATACAATCACAATCATAAAATCACAATCATACAATCACAATAATACAGTCACCATCATACAATCACAATCATACAATCACAATCATACAATCACAATCATACAATCACAATCATACAATCACAATCATACAATCACAATCATACAATCACAATCATACAATCACAATCATACAATCACAATCATACAATCACAATCATACAATCATAATCATACAATCACAATCATACAATCGCAATCATACAATTACAATCTCCCAAATACAATCATACAATTACAATCATACAATCACAATCATGCAATCACAATCATACAATCACAATCACACAATCACAATCATACAATCACAATCATACAATCACAATCATACAATCATAATCCTACAATCACAATCATACAATTACAATCTCCCAAATACAATCTCCCAAATACAATCATACAATCACAATCATACAATCACAATCATACAATCACAATCATACAATCAGAATCATACAATCACAGTCATACAATCACAGTCATACAATCACAATCATACAATCACAATCATACAATCACAATCATGCAATCGCAATCATACAATTACAATCTCCCAAATACAATCATACAATTACAATCATACAATCGCAATCATACAATCACAATCATACAATCACAATCATACAATCACAATCATACAATCACAATCATACAATCATAATCATACAATCACAATCATACAATCGCAATCATACAATTACAATCTCCCAAATACAATCATACAATTACAATCATACAATCACAATCATGCAATCACAATCATACAATCACAATCACACAATCACAATCATACAATCACAATCATACAATCACAATCATACAATCAAAATCATACAATCACAGTCATACAATCACAATCTTACAATTACAATCATACAATCACAATCATACAATCAAAATCATGCAATCGCAATCACACAATCACAATCACAATCATACAATCACAATCATACAATCACAATCACACAATCACAATCATACAATCACAATCATACAATCACAATCATACAATCACAATCATACAATCACAATCATACAATCGCAGTCACACAATCACAGTCAT
The DNA here is from genome assembly GCF_050947335.1 of Megachile rotundata. Classification (NCBI taxonomy): domain Eukaryota; kingdom Metazoa; phylum Arthropoda; class Insecta; order Hymenoptera; family Megachilidae; genus Megachile; species Megachile rotundata. The sequence goes on along the minus strand of NW_027473337.1, from coordinate 1,861,637 downwards.
ACAATCACAATCATACAATCACAATCATGCAATCGCAATCATACAATTACAATCTCCCAAATACAATCATACAATTACAATCATACAATCGCAATCATACTATCACAATCATACAAACAAAATCATACAATCACAATCATACAATCGAAATCATACAATCACTATCATACTATCACAAACATACTATCACAATAATACAATCACAATCATACAATCAAAATCATACAATCACAATCATACAATCACAATCATGCAAACACAATCATACAATCACAATCATGCAATCACAATCATACATCACAATCATACAATCGCAAACATACAATCACAATCATACAATCACAATCATACAATCACAATCATACGATCACAATGATACAATTACAATCATACAATCACAATCATACAATCACAATCATAAAATCACATTCATACAATCGCAATCATACAATTACAATCTCCCAAATACAATCATACAATTACAATCATACAATCGCAATCATACTATCACAATCATACAATCAAAATCATACAATCACAATCATACAATCGAAATCATACAATCGAAATCATACAATCACAATCACACAATCACAATCATACAATCGAAATCATACAATCAAAATCATACAATCGCAATCATACGATGACAATCATACGATCACAAACATACAATCACAATCATACAATCACAATCATACAAACACAATCATACAATCACAATCATACAATCGCAATCATACAATCACAATCATACAATCGAAATCATACAATCACAATCATACAATCACAATCACACAATCACAATCATAAAATCACAATCATACAATCACAATCATACAATCACAATCATACAATCACAATCATACAATCACAATCATACAATCACAATCATACAATCACAATCATACAATCACAATCATACAATCACAATCATACAATCGCAGTCACACAATCACAATCATACAATCGAAATCATACGATCACAATCATACAATCACAATCATACAATCACAATCATACAATCACAATCATACAATCACAATCATAAAATCACAATCATACAACCACAATCATACAATCGCGATCATACAATTACAATCTCCCAAATACAATCATACAATTACAATCATACAATCACAATCATACAATCGAAATCATACAATCAAAAGCATACAATCGCAATCATACGATGACAATCATCCGATCATAATCATACAATCACAATCATACAATCACAATCATACAAACACAATCATACAGTCACAATCATACAATCGCAAGCATACAATCACAATCATACAATCACAATCATACAATCGCAATCATACAATCACAATCATACAATCACTATCATAAAATCACAATCATGCAATCACAATCATACTATCGCAATCATACAATCACAATCATACCATCACAATCATACAATTACAATCATACAATCACAATCATACAATCACAATCATACAATCAGAATCATACAATCGAAATCATACAATCACAATCATACAATCGCATTCATACAATCACAATCATACAATCACAATCATACAATCGCATTCATACAATTACAATGTCCCAAATACAATCTCCCAAATACAATCATACAATCACAATCATACAATCGAAATCATACAATCAAAAGCATACAATCGCAATCATACAATCACAATCATACAATCACTATCATACAATCACAATCATGCAATCACAATCATGCAATCGCAATCATACAATCACAATCATACAATCACAATCATACGATCACAATCATATAATTACTACTATACAATCACAGTCATACAAAAACAATCATACAATCACAATCATACAATCACAATCATACAATCAAAATCATACAATCACAATCATACAATCACAATCATGGAATCACAATCATACAATCACAATCATACAATCGCAATCATACAATCACAATCATACAATCACAATCATACAATCATAATCATACAATCACAATCATACAATCACAATCATACAATCGAAATCATACAATCAAAATCATACAATCGCAATCATACGATGACAATAATACAATCACAATCATACAATCACAATGATACAATCGAAATCATACAATCAAAATCATACAATCGCAATCATACGATGACAATAATACAATCACAATCATACAATCACAATGATACAATCACAATCATACGATCACAATGATACAATTACAATCATACAATCACAATCATACAATCACAATCATACAATCACAATCATAAAATCACAATCATATAATCACAATAATACAGTCACCATCATACAATCACAATCATACAATCACAATCATACAATCACAATCATACAATCACAATCATACAATCACAATCATACAATCACAATCATACAATCACAATCATACAATCACAATCATACAATCACAATCATACAATCACAATCATACAATCATAATCATACAATCACAATCATACAATCGCAATCATACAATTACAATCTCCCAAATACAATCATACAATTACAATCATACAATCACAATCATGCAATCACAATCATACAATCACAATCACACAATCACAATCATACAATCACAATCATACAATCACAATCATACAATCACAATCATACAATCACAATCATACAATCACAATCATACAATCAGAATCATACAATCACAGTCATACAATCACAGTCATACAATCACAATCATACAATCACAATCATACAATCACAATCATGCAATCGCAATCATACAATTACAATCTCCCAAATACAATCATACAATTACAATCATACAATCGCAATCATACAATCACAATCATACAATCACAATCATACAATCACAATCATACAATCACAATCATACAATCATAATCATACAATCACAATCATACAATCGCAATCATACAATTACAATCTCCCAAATACAATCATACAATTACAATCATACAATCACAATCATGCAATCACAATCATACAATCACAATCACACAATCACAATCATACAATCACAATCATACAATCACAATCATACAATCAAAATCATACAATCACAGTCATACAATCACAATCTTACAATTACAATCATACAATCACAATCATACAATCAAAATCATGCAATCGCAATCAAACGATGACAATCATCCGACCACAATCATACAATCGCAATCGTACAATTACAATCATACAATCACAATCATAAAATCACAATCATACAATCACAATAATACAGTCACCATCACACAATCACAATCATACAATTACAATCTCCCAAATACAATCATACAATCACAATCATACAATCGCAGTCATACTATCACAATCATGCAGTCAAAATCATACAATCACAATCATACAATCGAAATCATACAATCACAATCATACAATCACAATCACACAATCACAATCATAAAATCACAATCATACAATCACAATCATACAATCACAATCATACAATCACAATCATACAATCACAATCATACAATCACAATCATACAATCACAATCATACAATCACAATCATACAATCACAATCATACAATCACAATCATACAATCGCAGTCACACAATCACAATCATACAATCGAAATCATACGATCACAATCATACAATCACAATCATACAATCACAATCATACAATCACAATCATACAATCACAATCATAAAATCACAATCATACAACCACAATCATACAATCGCGATCATACAATTACAATCTCCCAAATACAATCATACAATTACAATCATACAATCACAATCATACAATCGAAATCATACAATCAAAAGCATACAATCGCAATCATACGATGACAATCATCCGATCATAATCATACAATCACAATCATACAATCACAATCATACAAACACAATCATACAGTCACAATCATACAATCGCAAGCATACAATCACAATCATACAATCACAATCATACAATCGCAATCATACAATCACAATCATACAATCACTATCATAAAATCACAATCATGCAATCACAATCATACTATCGCAATCATACAATCACAATCATACCATCACAATCATACAATTACAATCATACAATCACAATCATACAATCACAATCATACAATCAGAATCATACAATCGAAATCATACAATCACAATCATACAATCGCATTCATACAATCACAATCATACAATCACAATCATACAATCGCATTCATACAATTACAATGTCCCAAATACAATCTCCCAAATACAATCATACAATCACAATCATACAATCGAAATCATACAATCAAAAGCATACAATCGCAATCATACAATCACAATCATACAATCACTATCATACAATCACAATCATGCAATCACAATCATGCAATCGCAATCATACAATCACAATCATACAATCACAATCATACGATCACAATCATATAATTACTACTATACAATCACAGTCATACAAAAACAATCATACAATCACAATCATACAATCACAATCATACAATCAAAATCATACAATCACAATCATACAATCACAATCATGGAATCACAATCATACAATCACAATCATACAATCGCAATCATACAATCACAATCATACAATCACAATCATACAATCATAATCATACAATCACAATCATACAATCACAATCATACAATCGAAATCATACAATCAAAATCATACAATCGCAATCATACGATGACAATAATACAATCACAATCATACAATCACAATGATACAATCGAAATCATACAATCAAAATCATACAATCGCAATCATACGATGACAATAATACAATCACAATCATACAATCACAATGATACAATCACAATCATACGATCACAATGATACAATTACAATCATACAATCACAATCATACAATCACAATCATACAATCACAATCATAAAATCACAATCATACAATCACAATAATACAGTCACCATCATACAATCACAATCATACAATCACAATCATACAATCACAATCATACAATCACAATCATACAATCACAATCATACAATCACAATCATACAATCACAATCATACAATCACAATCATACAATCACAATCATACAATCACAATCATACAATCATAATCATACAATCACAATCATACAATCGCAATCATACAATTACAATCTCCCAAATACAATCATACAATTACAATCATACAATCACAATCATGCAATCACAATCATACAATCACAATCACACAATCACAATCATACAATCACAATCATACAATCACAATCATACAATCATAATCCTACAATCACAATCATACAATTACAATCTCCCAAATACAATCTCCCAAATACAATCATACAATCACAATCATACAATCACAATCATACAATCACAATCATACAATCACAATCATACAATCACAATCATACAATCAGAATCATACAATCACAGTCATACAATCACAGTCATACAATCACAATCATACAATCACAATCATACAATCACAATCATGCAATCGCAATCATACAATTACAATCTCCCAAATACAATCATACAATTACAATCATACAATCGCAATCATACAATCACAATCATACAATCACAATCATACAATCACAATCATACAATCACAATCATACAATCATAATCATACAATCACAATCATACAATCGCAATCATACAATTACAATCTCCCAAATACAATCATACAATTACAATCATACAATCACAATCATGCAATCACAATCATACAATCACAATCACACAATCACAATCATACAATCACAATCATACAATCACAATCATACAATCAAAATCATACAATCACAGTCATACAATCACAATCTTACAATTACAATCATACAATCACAATCATACAATCAAAATCATGCAATCGCAATCAAACGATGACAATCATCCGACCACAATCATACAATCGCAATCGTACAATTACAATCATACAATCACAATCATAAAATCACAATCATACAATCACAATAATACAGTCACCATCACACAATCACAATCATACAATTACAATCTCCCAAATACAATCATACAATCACAATCATACAATCGCAGTCATACTATCACAATCATGCAGTCAAAATCATACAATCACAATCATACAATCGAAATCATACAATCACTATCATACTATCACAAACATACTATCACAATAATACAATCACAATCATACAATCAAAATCATACCATCACAATCATACAATCACAATCATGCAAACACAATCATACAATCACAATCATACAATCACAATCATGCAATCGCAATCATACAATCACAATCACACAGTCACAATCATACAATCACAATCATACAATCGCAATCATACAATTACAATCTCCCAAATACAATCTCCCAAATACAATCATACAATCACAATCATACAATCGCAATCATACTATCACAATCATACAATCAAAATCATACAATCACAATCATACAATCGAAATCATACAATCGAAATCATACAATCACAATCACACAATCACAATCATACAATCGAAATCATACAATCAAAATCATACAATCGCAATCATACGATGACAATCATCCGATCACAATCATACAATCACAATCATACAATCACAATCATACAAACACAATCATACAATCACAATCATACAATCACAATCATACAATCACAATCATACAATCACAATCATACAATCACAATCATACAATCACAATCATACAATCACAATCATACAATCACAATCATACAATCACAATCATACAATCACAATCATACAATCACAATCATACAATCACAATCATACAATCGCAGTCATACAATTACAATGTCCCAAATACAATCTCCCAAATACAATCATACAATCACAATCATACAATCATAATCATACAATGACAATCATACAATCACAATCATACAATCACAGTCACACAATCACAGTCATACAATCACAATCATACAACCACAATCATACAATCACAATCATACAATCACAATCATACAATCACAATCGCACAACCACAATCACACAATCACAATCATACAATCACTATCATACAATCACAATCATACAATCACAGTCACACAATCACTATCATACAAGCACAATCATACAATCACAGTCACACAATCACAACCATACAATCAAAATCATGCAATCATAATCATACAATCATAATCATACAATCACAATCATACAATCACAATAATACAATCACAATCATACAATCACAATGATACAATCACAATCATACAATCACAATCATACAATCACAATCATACATTCAAAATCATGCAATCACAATCATACAATGACAATCATCCGATCACAATCATACAATCACAATCATAAAATCGCAATCGTACAATTACAATCATACAATCACAATCATACAATCACAATCGTACAATCACAATCATACAATCACAATCATAAAATCACAATCATACAATCACAATAATACAGTCACCATCACACAATCACAATCATACAATTACAATCTCCAAAATACAATCATACAATCGCAATCATACAATCGCAGTCATACTATCACAATCATGCAGTCAAAATCATACAATCACAATCATACAAAAACAATCATACAATCACAATGATACAATCACAATCATACAATCACAATCATACATTCGCAATCATACAATCACAATCATACAATCACAATCATGCATTCAAAATCATGCAACCACAATCATACAATCACAATCATGCAATCACAATCATACAATCGCAATCATACAATCGCAATCATACAATCACAATCATACAATCACAATCATACAATCACAATCATACAATCACAATCATACAATCATAATCATACAATCACAATCATACAATCACAATCATACAATCAAATCATACAATCATAATCATACAATCACAATCATACAATCGCAATCATACAATTACAATCTCCCAAATACAATCATACAATTACAATCATACAATCACAATCATGCAATCACAATCATACAATCACAATCATACAATCACAATCATACAATCACAATCATACAATCACAATCATACAATCACAGTCACACAATCACAATCATACAAACACAATCATACAATCACAATCATGCAATCACAATCATACAATCACAATCATACAATCACAATCATACAATCACAATCATACAATCACAATCATACAATCACAGTCACACAATCACAATCATACAAACACAATCATACAATCACAATCATACAATCGCAAGCATACAATCACAATCATACAATCACAATCATACAATCGCAATCATACAATCACAATCATACAATCACAATCATACAATCACAATCATACTATCGCAATCATACAATCGCAGTCATACTATCACAATCATGCAGTCAAAATCATACAATCTCAATCATACAAAAACAATCATACAATCACAATGATACAATCACAATCATACAATCACAATCATACATTCGCAATCATACAATCACAATCATACAATCACAATCATGCATTCAAAATCATGCAACCACAATCATACAATCACAATCATGCAACCACAATCAGACAATCACAATCATACAATCACTATCATACAATCACAATCATACAATCACAATCATACAATCATAATCATACAATCACAATCATACAATCACAATCATACAATCACAATCATACAATCACAATCACACAATCACAATCACAATCATACAATCACAATCATACAATCACAATCACACAATCACAATCATACAATCACAATCATACAATCACAATCATACAATCACAATCATACAATCACAATCATACAATCACAATCATACAATCACAATCATACAATCACAATCATACAATCACAATCATACAATCGCAGTCACACAATCACAGTCATACAATCACAATCATACAATCACAATCATGCAATCGCAATCATACAATTACAATCTCCCAAATACAATCATACAATTACAATCATACAATCGCAATCATACTATCACAATCATACAATCAAAATCATACAATCACAATCATACAATCGAAATCATACAATCACTATCATACTATCACAAACATACTATCACAATAATACAATCACAATCATACAATCAAAATCATACAATCACAATCATACAATCACAATCATGCAAACACGATCATACAATCACAATCATGCAATCACAATCATACATCACAATCATACAATCGCAAACATACAATCACAATCATACAATCACAATCATACAATCACAATCATACGATCACAATGATACAATTACAATCATACAATCACAATCATACAATCACAATCATAAAATCGCATTCATACAATCGCAATCATACAATTACAATCTCCCAAATACAATCATACAATTACAATCATACAATCGCAATCATACTATCACAATCATACAATCAAAATCATACAATCACAATCATACAATCGAAATCATACAATCGAAATCATACAATCACAATCACACAATCACAATCATACAATCGAAATCATACAATCAAAATCATACAATCGCAATCATACGATGACAATCATACGATCACAATCATACAATCACAATCACACAATCACAATCATACAAACACAATCATACAGTCACAATCATACAATCGCAATCATACAATCACAATCATACAATCGAAATCATACAATCACAATCATACAATCACAATCACACAATCACAATCATACAATCGAAATCATACGATCACAATCATACAATCACAATCATACAATCACAATCATACAATCACAATCATACAATCACAATCATAAAATCACAATCATACAACCACAATCATACAATCGCGATCATACAATTACAATCTCCCAAATACAATCATACAATTACAATCATACAATCACAATCATACAATCGAAATCATACAATCAAAAGCATGCAATCGCAATCATACGATGACAATCATCCGATCATAATCATACAATCACAATCATACAATCACAATCATACAAACACAATCAAACAGTCACAATCATACAATCGCAAGCATACAATCACAATCATACAATCACAATCATACAATCGCAATCATACAATCACAATCATACAATCACTATCATACAATCACAATCATGCAATCACAATCATACTATCGCAATCATACAATCACAATCATACCATCACAATCATACAATTACAATCATACAATCACAATCATACAATCACAATCATACAATCGAAATCATACAATCACAATCATACAATCACAATCATACAATCACAATCATACAATCACAATCATACAATCACAATCATAAAATCACAATCATACAACCACAATCATACAATCGCGATCATACAATTACAATCTCCCAAATACAATCATACAATTACAATCATACAATCACAATGATACAATCGAAATCATACAATCAAAAGCATACAATCGCAATCATACGATGACAATCATCCGATCATAATCATACAATCACAATCATACAATCACAATCATACAAACACAATCATACAGTCACAATCATACAATCGCAAGCATACAATCACAATCATACAATCACAATCATACTATCGCAATCATACAATCACAATCATACAATCACTATCATACAATCACAATCATGCAATCACAATCATACTATCGCAATCATACAATCACAATCATACCATCACAATCATACAATTACAATCATACAATCACAATCATACAATCACAATCATACAATCAGAATCATACAATCGAAATCATACAATCACAATCATACAATCGCATTCATACAATCACAATCATACAATCACAATCATACAATCGCATTCATACAATTACAATGTCCCAAATACAATCTCCCAAATACAATCATACAATCACAATCATACAATCATAATCATACAATGACAATCGTACAATCACAATCATACAATCACAGTCACACAATCACAGTCATACAATCACAATCATACAACCACAATCATGCAATCGCAATCATACAATTACAATCTCCCAAATACAATCATACAATTACAATCATACAATCGCAATCATACTATCACAATCATACAATCAAAATCATACAATCACAGTCATACAATCACAATCTTACAATTACAATCATACAATCACAATCATACAATCAAAATCATGCAATCGCAATCAAACGATGACAATCATCCGACCACAATCATACAATCGCAATCGTACAATTACAATCATACAATCACAATCATAAAATCACAATCATACAATCACAATAATACAGTCACCATCACACAATCACAATCATACAATTACAATCTCCCAAATACAATCATACAATCACAATCATACAATCGCAGTCATACTATCACAATCATGCAGTCAAAATCATACAATCACAATCATACAAAAACAATCATACAATCACAATGATACAGTCACAACCATACAATCACAATCATACATTCGCAATCATACAATCACAATCATACAATCACAATCATACATTCAAAATCATGCAATCACAATCATACAATCACAATCATGCAATCACAATCATACAATCGCAATCATACAGTCGCAATCATACAATCACAATCATACAATCACAATCATACAATCACAATCATACAATCACAATCATACAATCACAATCATACAATCACAATCATACAATCACAATCATACAATCACAATCATACAATCACAATCATACAATCACAATCATACAATCACAATCATACAATCGCAATCATACAATTACAATCTCCCAAATACAATCATACAATTACAATCATACAATCACAATCATACAATCGAAATCATACAATCAAAAGCATACAATCGCAATCATACGATGACAATCATCCGATCATAATCATACAATCACAATCATACAATCACAATCATACAAACACAATCATACAATCACAATCATACAATCGCAAGCATACAATCACAATCATACAATCACAATCATACAATCGCAATCATACAATCACAATCATACAATCACAATCATACAATCACAATCATACAATCACAATCATACTATCGCAATCATACAATCACAATCATACCATCACAATCATACAATTACAATCATACAATCACAATCATACAATCACAATCATACAATCAGAATCATACAATCGAAATCATACAATCACAATCATACAATCGCATTCATACAATCACAATCATACAATCACAATCATACAATCGCATTCATACAATTACAATGTCCCAAATACAATCTCCCAAATACAATCATACAATCACAATCATACAATCATAATCATACAATGACAATCATACAATCACAATCATACAATCACAGTCACACAATCACAGTCATACAATCACAATCATACAACCACAATCATACAATCACAATCATACAATCACAATCATACAATCACAATCGCACAACCACAATCAGACAATCACAATCATACAATCACTATCATACAATCACAATCATACAATCACAGTCACACAATCACTATCATACAAGCACAATCATACAATCACAGTCACACAATCACAACCATACAATCAAAATCATGCAATCATAATCATACAATCATAATCATACAATCACAATCATACAATCACAATAATACAATCACAATCATACAATCACAATGATACAATCACAATCATACAATCACAATCATACAATCACAATCATACATTCAAAATCATGCAATCACAATCATACAATGACAATCATCCGATCACAATCATACAATCACAATCATAAAATCGCAATCGTACAATTACAATCATACAATCACAATCATACAATCACAATCGTACAATCACAATCATACAATCACAATCATAAAATCACAATCATACAATCACAATAATACAGTCACCATCACACAATCACAATCATACAATTACAATCTCCAAAATACAATCATACAATCGCAATCATACAATCGCAGTCATACTATCACAATCATGCAGTCAAAATCATACAATCACAATCATACAAAAACAATCATACAATCACAATGATACAATCACAATCATACAATCACAATCATACATTCGCAATCATACAATCACAATCATACAATCACAATCATGCATTCAAAATCATGCAACCACAATCATACAATCACAATCATGCAATCACAATCATACAATCGCAATCATACAATCGCAATCATACAATCACAATCATACAATCACAATCATACAATCACAATCATACAATCACAATCATACAATCATAATCATACAATCACAATCATACAATCACAATCATACAATCAAATCATACAATCATAATCATACAATCACAATCATACAATCGCAATCATACAATTGCAATCTCCCAAATACAATCATACAATTACAATCATACAATCACAATCATGCAATCACAATCATACAATCACAATCATACAATCACAATCATACAATCACAATCATACAATCACAATCATACAATCACAGTCACACAATCACAATCATACAAACACAATCATACAATCACAATCATGCAATCACAATCATACAATCACAATCATACAATCACAATCATACAATCACAATCATACAATCACAATCATACAATCACAGTCACACAATCACAATCATACAAACACAATCATACAATCACAATCATACAATCGCAAGCATACAATCACAATCATACAATCACAATCATACAATCGCAATCATACAATCACAATCATACAATCACAATCATACAATCACAATCATACTATCGCAATCATACAATCGCAGTCATACTATCACAATCATGCAGTCAAAATCATACAATCACAATCATACAAAAACAATCATACAATCACAATGATACAATCACAATCATACAATCACAATCATACATTCGCAATCATACAATCACAATCATACAATCACAATCATGCATTCAAAATCATGCAACCACAATCATACAATCACAATCATGCAACCACAATCAGACAATCACAATCATACAATCACTATCATACAATCACAATCATACAATCATAATCATACAACCACAATCATACAATTACAATCTCCCAAATACAATCTCCCAAATACAATCATACAATCACAATCATACAATCACAATCATAAAATCACAATCATACAATCACAATCATACAATCACAATCATACGATCACAATCATATAATTACTACTATACAATCACAGTCATACAAAAACAATCATACAATCACAATCATACAATCACAATCATACAAGCAAAATCATACAATCACAATCATACAATCACAATCATGGAATCACAATCATACAATCACAATCATACAATCGCAAACATACAATCACAATCTCCCAAACACAATCATGCAATCACAATCATACAATCATAATCATACAATCACAATCATACAATCACATCAATACCATCACAATCATACAATCACATCAATACCATCACAATCATACAATCACAATCATACAATCCAAATCATGCAATCGCAATCAAACGATGACAATCATCCGACCACAATCATACAATCGCAATCGTACAATTACAATCATACAATCACAATCATAAAATCACAATCATACAATCACAATAATACAGTCACCATCACACAATCACAATCATACAATTACAATCTCCCAAATACAATCATACAATCACAATCATACAATCGCAGTCATACTATCACAATCATGCAGTCACAATCATACAATCACAATCATACATTCGCAATCATACAATCACAATCATACAATCACAATCATACATTCAAAATCATGCAATCACAATCATACAATCACAATCATGCAATCACAATCATACAATCGCAATCATACAGTCGCAATCATACAATCACAATCATACAATCACAATCATACAATCACAATCATACAATCACAATCATACAATCATAATCATACAATCACAATCATACAATCACAATCATACAATCATAATCATACAATCACAATCATACAATCACAATCATACAATCACAATCATACAATCACAATCACACAATCACAATCACAATCATACAATCACAATCATACAATCACAATCACACAATCACAATCATACAATCACAATCATACAATCACAATCATACAATCACAATCATACAATCACAATCATACAATCACAATCATACAATCACAATCATACAATCACAATCATACAATCGCAGTCACACAATCACAGTCATACAATCACAATCATACAATCACAATCATGCAATCGCAATCATACAATTACAATCTCCCAAATACAATCATACAATTACAATCATACAATCGCAATCATACTATCACAATCATACAATCAAAATCATACAATCACAATCATACAATCGAAATCATACAATCACTATCATACTATCACAAACATACTATCACAATAATACAATCACAATCATACAATCAAAATCATACAATCACAATCATACAATCACAATCATGCAAACACGATCATACAATCACAATCATGCAATCACAATCATACATCACAATCATACAATCGCAAACATACAATCACAATCATACAATCACAATCATACAATCACAATCATACGATCACAATGATACAATTACAATCATACAATCACAATCATACAATCACAATCATAAAATCGCATTCATACAATCGCAATCATACAATTACAATCTCCCAAATACAATCATACAATTACAATCATACAATCGCAATCATACTATCACAATCATACAATCAAAATCATACAATCACAATCATACAATCGAAATCATACAATCGAAATCATACAATCACAATCACACAATCACAATCATACAATCGAAATCATACAATCAAAATCATACAATCGCAATCATACGATGACAATCATACGACCACAATCATACAATCACAATCATACAATCACAATCATACAAACACAATCATACAGTCACAATCATACAATCGCAATCATACAATCACAATCATACAATCGAAATCATACAATCACAATCATACAATCACAATCACACAATCACAATCACACAATCACAATCATACAATCACAATCATACAATCACAATCATACAATCACAATCATACAATCACAATCATACAATCACAATCATACAATCACAATCATACAATCACAATCATACAATCACAATCATACAATCGCAGTCACACAATCACAATCATACAATCGAAATCATACGATCACAATCATACAATCACAATCATACAATCACAATCATACAATCACAATCATACAATCACAATCATAAAATCACAATCATACAACCACAATCATACAATCGCGATCATACAATTACAATCTCCCAAATACAATCATACAATTACAATCATACAATCACAATCATACAATCGAAATCATACAATCAAAAGCATACAATCGCAATCATACGATGACAATCATCCGATCATAATCATACAATCACAATCATACAATCACAATCATACAAACACAATCATACAGTCACAATCATACAATCGCAAGCATACAATCACAATCATACAATCACAATCATACAATCGCAATCATACAATCACAATCATACAATCACTATCATACAATCACAATCATGCAATCACAATCATACTATCGCAATCATACAATCACAATCATACCATCGCAATCATACAATTACAATCATACAATCACAATCATACAATCACAATCATACAATCGAAATCATACAATCACAATCATACAATCACAATCACACAATCACAATCATACAATCACAATCATACAATCACAATCATACAATCACAATCATACAATCACAATCATACAATCACAATCATACAATCACAATCATACAATCACAATCATACAATCACAATCATACAATCGCAGTCACACAATCACAATCATACAATCGAAATCATACGATCACAATCATACAATCACAATCATACAATCACAATCATACAATCACAATCATACAATCACAATCATAAAATCACAATCATACAACCACAATCATACAATCGCGATCATACAATTACAATCTCCCAAATACAATCATACAATTACAATCATACAATCACAATCATACAATCGAAATCATACAATCAAAAGCATACAATCGCAATCATACGATGACAATCATCCGATCATAATCATACAATCACAATCATACAATCACAATCATACAAACACAATCATACAGTCACAATCATACAATCGCAAGCATACAATCACAATCATACAATCACAATCATACTATCGCAATCATACAATCACAATCATACAATCACTATCATACAATCACAATCATGCAATCACAATCATACTATCGCAATCATACAATCACAATCATACCATCACAATCATACAATTACAATCATACAATCACAATCATACAATCACAATCATACAATCAGAATCATACAATCGAAATCATACAATCACAATCATACAATCGCATTCATACAATCACAATCATACAATCACAATCATACAATCGCATTCATACAATTACAATGTCCCAAATACAATCTCCCAAATACAATCATACAATCACAATCATACAATCATAATCATACAATGACAATCGTACAATCACAATCATACAATCACAGTCACACAATCACAGTCATACAATCACAATCATACAACCACAATCATACAATCACAATCATACAATCACAATCATACAATCACAATCGCACAACCACAATCAGACAATCACAATCATATAATCATAATCATACAATGACAATCGTACAATCACAATCATACAATCACAGTCACACAATCACAGTCATACAATCACAATCATACAACCACAATCATACAATCACAATCATACAATCACAATCGCACAACCACAATCATACAATCACAATCATGCAATCGCAATCATACAATCACAATCATACAATCACAATCATACGATCACAATCATATAATTACTACTATACAATCACAGTCATACAAAAACAATCATACAATCACAATCATACAATCACAATCATACAAGCAAAATCATACAATCACAATCATACAATCACAATCATGGAATCACAATCATACAATCACAATCATACAATCGCAAACATACAATCACAATCTCCCAAACACAATCATGCAATCACAATCATACAATCATAATCATACAATCACAATCATACAATCACATCAATACCATCACAATCATACAATCACATCGATACCATCACAATCATACAATCACAAACATGCAATCGCAATCATACAATTACAATCTCCCAAATACAATCATACAATTACAATCATACAATCGCAATCATACTATCACAATCATACAATCAAAATCATACAATCACAATCATACAATCGAAATCATACAATCACTATCATACTATCACAAACATACTATCACAATAATACAATCACAATCATACAAACAAAATCATACAATCGCAAACATACAATCACAATCATACAATCACAATCATACAATCACAATCATACAATCACAATCATGCAATCGCAATCATACAATCACAATCACACAGTCACAATCATACAATCACAATCATACAATCGCAATCATACAATTACAATCTCCCAAACACAATCATGCAATCACAATCATACAATCATAATCATACAATCATAGTCATACAATCACATCAATATAATCACAATCATACAATCACAATCATACAATCAAATCATACAATCATAATCCTACAATCACAATCATACAATTACAATCTCCCAAATACAATCTCCCAAATACAATCTCCCAAATACAATCATACAATCACAATCATACAATCACAATCATACAATCACAATCATACAATCACAATCATACAATCAGAATCATACAATCACAGTCATACAATCACAGTCATACAATCACAATCATACAATCACAATCATACAATCACAATCATGCAATCGCAATCATACAATTACAATCTCCCAAATACAATCATACAATTACAATCATACAATCGCAATCATACTATCACAATCATACAATCAAAATCATACAATCACAGTCATACAATCACAATCTTACAATTACAATCATACAATCACAATCATACAATCAAAATCATGCAATCGCAATCAAACGATGACAATCATCCGACCACAATCATACAATCGCAATCGTACAATTACAATCATACAATCACAATCATAAAATCACAATCATACAATCACAATAATACAGTCACCATCACACAATCACAATCATACAATTACAATCTCCCAAATACAATCATACAAACACAATCATACAATCACAATCATACAATCACAATCATACAATCACAATCATACAATCACAATCATACAATCACAATCATACAATCACAATCATACAATCACAATCATACAATCACAATCATACAATCACAATCATACAATCACAATCATACAATCACAATCATACAATCACAATCATACAATCACAATCATACAATCGCAATCATACAATTACAATCTCCCAAATACAATCATACAATTACAATCATACAATCACAATCATACAATCGAAATCATACAATCAAAAGCATACAATCGCAATCATACGATGACAATCATCCGATCATAATCATACAATCACAATCATACAATCACAATCATACAAACACAATCATACAATCACAATCATACAATCGCAAGCATACAATCACAATCATACAATCACAATCATACAATCGCAATCATACAATCACAATCATACAATCACAATCATACAATCACAATCATACAATCACAATCATACTATCGCAATCATACAATCACAATCATACCATCACAATCATACAATTACAATCATACAATCACAATCATACAATCACAATCATACAATCAGAATCATACAATCGAAATCATACAATCACAATCATACAATCGCATTCATACAATCACAATCATACAATCACAATCATACAATCGCATTCATACAATTACAATGTCCCAAATACAATCTCCCAAATACAATCATACAATCACAATCATACAATCATAATCATACAATGACAATCATACAATCACAATCATACAATCACAGTCACACAATCACAGTCATACAATCACAATCATACAACCACAATCATACAATCACAATCATACAATCACAATCATACAATCACAATCGCACAACCACAATCAGACAATCACAATCATACAATCACTATCATACAATCACAATCATACAATCACAGTCACACAATCACTATCATACAAGCACAATCATACAATCACAGTCACACAATCACAACCATACAATCAAAATCATGCAATCATAATCATACAATCATAATCATACAATCACAATCATACAATCACAATAATACAATCACAATCATACAATCACAATGATACAATCACAATCATACAATCACAATCATACAATCACAATCATACATTCAAAATCATGCAATCACAATCATGCATTCAAAATCATGCAACCACAATCATACAATCACAATCATGCAACCACAATCAGACAATCACAATCATACAATCACTATCATACAATCACAATCATACAATCAGAATCATACAACCACAATCATACAATTACAATCTCCCAAATACAATCTCCCAAATACAATCATACAATCACAATCATACAATCACAATCATAAAATCACAATCATACAATCACAATCATACAATCACAATCATACGATCACAATCATATAATTACTACTATACAATCACAGTCATACAAAAACAATCATACAATCACAATCATACAATCACAATCATACAAGCAAAATCATACAATCACAATCATACAATCACAATCATGGAATCACAATCATACAATCACAATCATACAATCGCAAACATACAATCACAATCTCCCAAACACAATCATGCAATCACAATCATACAATCATAATCATACAGTCACAATCATACAATCACATCAATACCATCACAATCATACAATCACATCAATACCATCACAATCATACAATCACAATCATACAATCAAAATCATGCAATCGCAATCAAACGATGACAATCATCCGACCACAATCATACAATCGCAATCGTACAATTACAATCATACAATCACAATCATAAAATCACAATCATACAATCACAATAATACAGTCACCATCACACAATCACAATCATACAATTACAATCTCCCAAATACAATCATACAATCACAATCATACAATCGCAGTCATACTATCACAATCATGCAGTCACAACCATACAATCACAATCATACATTCGCAATCATACAATCACAATCATACAATCACAATCATACATTCAAAATCATGCAATCACAATCATACAATCACAATCATGCAATCACAATCATACAATCGCAATCATACAGTCGCAATCATACAATCACAATCATACAATCACAATCATACAATCACAATCATACAATCACAATCATACAATCATAATCATACAATCACAATCATACAATCATAATCATACAATCACAATCATACAATCACAATCATACAATCACAATCATACAATCACAATCATACAATCACAATCACACAATCACAATCACAATCTTACAATCACAATCATACAATCACAATCACACAATCACAATCATACAATCACAATCATACAATCACAATCATACAATCACAATCATACAATCACAATCATACAATCACAATCATACAATCACAATCATACAATCACAATCATACAATCACAATCATACAATCGCAGTCACACAATCACAGTCATACAATCACAATCATACAATCACAATCATGCAATCGCAATCATACAATTACAATCTCCCAAATACAATCATACAATTACAATCATACAATCGCAATCATACTATCACAATCATACAATCAAAATCATACAATCACAATCATACAATCGAAATCATACAATCACTATCATACTATCACAAACATACTATCACAATAATACAATCACAATCATACAATCAAAATCATACAATCACAATCATACAATCACAATCATGCAAACACGATCATACAATCACAATCATGCAATCACAATCATACATCACAATCATACAATCGCAAACATACAATCACAATCATACAATCACAATCATACAATCACAATCATACAATCACAATCATACGATCACAATGATACAATTACAATCATACAATCACAATCATACAATCACAATCATAAAATCGCATTCATACAATCGCAATCATACAATTACAATCTCCCAAATACAATCATACAATTACAATCATACAATCGCAATCATACTATCACAATCATACAATCAAAATCATACAATCACAATCATACAATCGAAATCATACAATCGAAATCATACAATCACAATCACACAATCACAATCATACAATCGAAATCATACAATCAAAATCATACAATCGCAATCATACGATGACAATCATACGATCACAATCATACAATCACAATCACACAATCACAATCATACAAACACAATCATACAGTCACAATCATACAATCGCAATCATACAATCACAATCATACAATCGAAATCATACAATCACAATCATACAATCACAATCACACAATCACAATCATACAGTCACAATCATACAATCACAATCATACAATCACAATCATACAATCACAATCATACAATCACAATCATACAATCACAATCATACAATCACAATCATACAATCACAATCATACAATCGCAGTCACACAATCACAATCATACAATCGAAATCATACGATCACAATCATACAATCACAATCATACAATCACAATCATACAATCACAATCATACAATCACAATCATAAAATCACAATCATACAACCACAATCATACAATCGCGATCATACAATTACAATCTCCCAAATACAATCATACAATTACAATCATACAATCACAATCATACAATCGAAATCATACAATCAAAAGCATACAATCGCAATCATACGATGACAATCATCCGATCATAATCATACAATCACAATCATACAATCACAATCATACAAACACAATCATACAGTCACAATCATACAATCGCAAGCATACAATCACAATCATACAATCACAATCATACAATCGCAATCATACAATCACAATCATACAATCACTATCATACAATCACAATCATGCAATCACAATCATACTATCGCAATCATACAATCACAATCATACCATCACAATCATACAATTACAATCATACAATCACAATCATACAATCACAATCATACAATCGAAATCATACAATCACAATCATACAATCACAATCACACAATCACAATCATACAATCACAATCATACAATCACAATCATACAATCACAATCATACAATCACAATCATACAATCACAATCATACAATCACAATCATACAATCACAATCATACAATCACAATCATACAATCGCAGTCACACAATCACAATCATACAATCGAAATCATACGATCACAATCATACAATCACAATCATACAATCACAATCATACAATCACAATCATACAATCACAATCATAAAATCACAATCATACAACCACAATCATACAATCGCGATCATACAATTACAATCTCCCAAATACAATCATACAATTACAATCATACAATCACAATCATACAATCGAAATCATACAATCAAAAGCATACAATCGCAATCATACGATGACAATCATCCGATCATAATCATACAATCACAATCATACAATCACAATCATACAAACACAATCATACAGTCACAATCATACAATCGCAAGCATACAATCACAATCATACAATCACAATCATACAATCGCAATCATACAATCACAATCATACAATCACTATCATACAATCACAATCATGCAATCACAATCATACTATCGCAATCATACAATCACAATCATACCATCGCAATCATACAATTACAATCATACAATCACAATCATACAATCACAATCATACAATCGAAATCATACAATCACAATCATACAATCACAATCACACAATCACAATCATACAATCACAATCATACAATCACAATCATACAATCACAATCATACAATCACAATCATACAATCACAATCATACAATCACAATCATACAATCACAATCATACAATCACAATCATGCAATCACAATCATACTATCGCAATCATACAATCACAATCATACCATCACAATCATACAATCAGAATCATACAATCACAGTCATACAATCACAGTCATACAATCACAATCATACAATCACAATCATACAATCACAATCATGCAATCGCAATCATACAATTACAATCTCCCAAATACAATCATACAATTACAATCATACAATCGCAATCATACTATCACAATCATACAATCAAAATCATACAATCACAGTCATACAATCACAATCTTACAATTACAATCATACAATCACAATCATACAATCAAAATCATGCAATCGCAATCAAACGATGACAATCATCCGACCACAATCATACAATCGCAATCGTACAATTACAATCATACAATCACAATCATAAAATCACAATCATACAATCACAATAATACAGTCACCATCACACAATCACAATCATACAATTACAATCTCCCAAATACAATCATACAAACACAATCATACAATCACAATCATACAATCACAATCATACAATCACAATCATACAATCACAATCATACAATCACAATCATACAATCACAATCATACAATCACAATCATACAATCACAATCATACAATCACAATCATACAATCACAATCATACAATCACAATCATACAATCACAATCATACAATCACAATCATACAATCACAATCATACAATCACAATCATACAATCACAATCATACAATCGCAATCATACAATTACAATCTCCCAAATACAATCATACAATTACAATCATACAATCACAATCATACAATCGAAATCATACAATCAAAAGCATACAATCGCAATCATACGATGACAATCATCCGATCATAATCATACAATCACAATCATACAATCACAATCATACAAACACAATCATACAATCACAATCATACAATCGCAAGCATACAATCACAATCATACAATCACAATCATACAATCGCAATCATACAATCACAATCATACAATCACAATCATACAATCACAATCATACAATCACAATCATACTATCGCAATCATACAATCACAATCATACCATCACAATCATACAATTACAATCATACAATCACAATCATACAATCACAATCATACAATCAGAATCATACAATCGAAATCATACAATCACAATCATACAATCGCATTCATACAATCACAATCATACAATCACAATCATACAATCGCATTCATACAATTACAATGTCCCAAATACAATCTCCCAAATACAATCATACAATCACAATCATACAATCATAATCATACAATGACAATCATACAATCACAATCATACAATCACAGTCACACAATCACAGTCATACAATCACAATCATACAACCACAATCATACAATCACAATCATACAATCACAATCATACAATCACAATCATACAATCACAATCGCACAACCACAATCAGACAATCACAATCATACAATCACTATCATACAATCACAATCATACAATCACAGTCACACAATCACTATCATACAAGCACAATCATACAATCACAGTCACACAATCACAACCATACAATCAAAATCATGCAATCATAATCATACAATCATAATCATACAATCACAATCATACAATCACAATAATACAATCACAATCATACAATCACAATGATACAATCACAATCATACAATCACAATCATACAATCACAATCATACATTCAAAATCATGCAATCACAATCATGCATTCAAAATCATGCAACCACAATCATACAATCACAATCATGCAACCACAATCAGACAATCACAATCATACAATCACTATCATACAATCACAATCATACAATCATAATCATACAACCACAATCATACAATTACAATCTCCCAAATGCAATCTCCCAAATACAATCATACAATCACAATCATACAATCACAATCATAAAATCACAATCATACAATCACAATCATACAATCACAATCATACGATCACAATCATATAATTACTACTATACAATCACAGTCATACAAAAACAATCATACAATCACAATCATACAATCACAATCATACAAGCAAAATCATACAATCACAATCATACAATCACAATCATGGAATCACAATCATACAATCACAATCATACAATCGCAAACATACAATCACAATCTCCCAAACACAATCATGCAATCACAATCATACAATCATAATCATACAATCACAATCATACAATCACATCAATACCATCACAATCATACAATCACATCAATACCATCACAATCATACAATCACAATCATACAATCAAAATCATGCAATCGCAATCAAACGATGACAATCATCCGATCATAATCATACAATCACAATCATACAATCACAATCATACAAACACAATCATACAGTCACAATCATACAATCGCAAGCATACAATCACAATCATACAATCACAATCATACAATCGCAATCATACAATCACAATCATACAATCACTATCATACAATCACAATCATGCAATCACAATCATACTATCGCAATCATACAATCACAATCATACCATCGCAATCATACAATCACTATCATACAATCACAATCATGCAATCACAATCATACTATCGCAATCATACAATCACAATCATACCATCGCAATCATACAATTACAATCATACAATCACAATCATACAATCACAATCATACAATCGAAATCATACAATCACAATCATACAATCACAATCACACAATCACAATCATACAATCACAATCATACAATCACAATCATACAATCACAATCATACAATCACAATCATACAATCACAATCATACAATCACAATCATACAATCACAATCATACAATCACAATCATACAATCGCAGTCACACAATCACAATCATACAATCGAAATCATACGATCACAATCATACAAACACAATCATACAATCACAATCATACAATCACAATCATACAATCACAATCATAAAATCACAATCATACAACCACAATCATACAATCGCGATCATACAATTACAATCTCCCAAATACAATCATACAATTACAATCATACAATCACAATCATACAATCGAAATCATACAATCAAAAGCATACAATCGCAATCATACGATGACAATCATCCGATCATAATCATACAATCACAATCATACAATCACAATCATACAAACACAATCATACAGTCACAATCATACAATCGCAAGCATACAATCACAATCATACAATCACAATCATACTATCGCAATCATACAATCACAATCATACAATCACTATCATACAATCACAATCATGCAATCACAATCATACTATCGCAATCATACAATCACAATCATACCATCACAATCATACAATTACAATCATACAATCACAATCATACAATCACAATCATACAATCAGAATCATACAATCGAAATCATACAATCACAATCATACAATCGCATTCATACAATCACAATCATACAATCACAATCATACAATCGCATTCATACAATTACAATGTCCCAAATACAATCTCCCAAATACAATCATACAATCACAATCATACAATCATAATCATACAATGACAATCGTACAATCACAATCATACAATCACAGTCACACAATCACAGTCATACAATCACAATCATACAACCACAATCATACAATCACAATCATACAATCACAATCATACAATCACAATCGCACAACCACAATCAGACAATCACAATCATATAATCATAATCATACAATGACAATCGTACAATCACAATCATACAATCACAGTCACACAATCACAGTCATACAATCACAATCATACAACCACAATCATACAATCACAATCATACAATCACAATCGCACAACCACAATCATACAATCACAATCATGCAATCGCAATCATACAATCACAATCATACAATCACAATCATACGATCACAATCATATAATTACTACTATACAATCACAGTCATACAAAAACAATCATACAATCACAATCATACAATCACAATCATACAAGCAAAATCATACAATCACAATCATACAATCGCAATCATACTATCACAATCATACAATCAAAATCATACAATCACAGTCATACAATCACAATCTTACAATTACAATCATACAATCACAATCATACAATCAAAATCATGCAATCGCAATCAAACGATGACAATCATCCGACCACAATCATACAATCGCAATCGTACAATTACAATCATACAATCACAATCATAAAATCACAATCATACAATCACAATAATACAGTCACCATCACACAATCACAATCATACAATTACAATCTCCCAAATACAATCATACAAACACAATCATACAATCACAATCATACAATCACAATCATACAATCACAATCATACAATCACAATCATACAATCACAATCATACAATCACAATCATACAATCACAATCATACAATCACAATCATACAATCACAATCATACAATCACAATCATACAATCACGATCATACAATCACAATCATACAATCACAATCATACAATCACAATCATACAATCACAATCATACAATCACAATCATACAATCGCAATCATACAATTACAATCTCCCAAATACAATCATACAATTACAATCATACAATCACAATCATACAATCGAAATCATACAATCAAAAGCATACAATCGCAATCATACGATGACAATCATCCGATCATAATCATACAATCACAATCATACAATCACAATCATACAAACACAATCATACAATCACAATCATACAATCGCAAGCATACAATCACAATCATACAATCACAATCATACAATCGCAATCATACAATCACAATCATACAATCACAATCATACAATCACAATCATACAATCACAATCATACTATCGCAATCATACAATCACAATCATACCATCACAATCATACAATTACAATCATACAATCACAATCATACAATCACAATCATACAATCAGAATCATACAATCGAAATCATACAATCACAATCATACAATCGCATTCATACAATCACAATCATACAATCACAATCATACAATCGCATTCATACAATTACAATGTCCCAAATACAATCTCCCAAATACAATCATACAATCACAATCATACAATCATAATCATACAATGACAATCATACAATCACAATCATACAATCACAGTCACACAATCACAGTCATACAATCACAATCATACAACCACAATCATACAATCACAATCATACAATCACAATCATACAATCACAATCGCACAACCACAATCAGACAATCACAATCATACAATCACTATCATACAATCACAATCATACAATCACAGTCACACAATCACTATCATACAAGCACAATCATACAATCACAGTCACACAATCACAACCATACAATCAAAATCATGCAATCATAATCATACAATCATAATCATACAATCACAATCATACAATCACAATAATACAATCACAATCATACAATCACAATGATACAATCACAATCATACAATCACAATCATACAATCACAATCATACATTCAAAATCATGCAATCACAATCATGCATTCAAAATCATGCAACCACAATCATACAATCACAATCATGCAACCACAATCAGACAATCACAATCATACAATCACTATCATACAATCACAATCATACAATCATAATCATACAACCACAATCATACAATTACAATCTCCCAAATGCAATCGCCCAAATACAATCATACAATCACAATCATACAATCACAATCATAAAATCACAATCATACAATCACAATCATACAATCACAATCATACGATCACAATCATATAATTACTACTATACAATCACAGTCATACAAAAACAATCATACAATCACAATCATACAATCACAATCATACAAGCAAAATCATACAATCACAATCATACAATCACAATCATGGAATCACAATCATACAATCACAATCATACAATCGCAAACATACAATCACAATCTCCCAAACACAATCATGCAATCACAATCATACAATCATAATCATACAATCACAATCATACAATCACATCAATACCATCACAATCATACAATCACATCAATACCATCACAATCATACAATCACAATCATACAATCAAAATCATGCAATCGCAATCAAACGATGACAATCATCCGACCACAATCATACAATCGCAATCGTACAATTACAATCATACAATCACAATCATAAAATCACAATCATACAATCACAATAATACAGTCACCATCACACAATCACAATCATACAATTACAATCTCCCAAATACAATCATACAATCACAATCATACAATCGCAGTCATACTATCACAATCATGCAGTCACAACCATACAATCACAATCATACATTCGCAATCATACAATCACAATCATACAATCACAATCATACATTCAAAATCATGCAATCACAATCATACAATCACAATCATGCAATCACAATCATACAATCGCAATCATACAGTCGCAATCATACAATCACAATCATACAATCACAATCATACAATCACAATCATACAATCACAATCATACAATCATAATCATACAATCACAATCATACAATCACAATCATACAATCATAATCATACAATCACAATCATACAATCACAATCATACAATCACAATCATACAATCACAATCACACAATCACAATCACAATCTTACAATCACAATCATACAATCACAATCACACAATCACAATCATACAATCACAATCATACAATCACAATCATACAATCACAATCATACAATCACAATCATACAATCACAATCATACAATCACAATCATACAATCACAATCATACAATCGCAATCATACAATCACAATCATACAATCACTATCATACAATCACAATCATGCAATCACAATCATACTATCGCAATCATACAATCACAATCATACCATCGCAATCATACAATTACAATCATACAATCACAATCATACAATCACAATCATACAATCGAAATCATACAATCACAATCATACAATCACAATCACACAATCACAATCATACAATCACAATCATACAATCACAATCATACAATCACAATCATACAATCACAATCATACAATCACAATCATACAATCACAATCATACAATCACAATCATACAATCACAATCATACAATCGCAGTCACACAATCACAATCATACAATCGAAATCATACGATCACAATCATACAATCACAATCATACAATCACAATCATACAATCACAATCATACAATCACAATCATACAATCACAATCATAAAATCACAATCATACAACCACAATCATACAATCGCGATCATACAATTACAATCTCCCAAATACAATCATACAATTACAATCATACAATCACAATCATACAATCGAAATCATACAATCAAAAGCATACAATCGCAATCATACGATGACAATCATCCGATCATAATCATACAATCACAATCATACAATCACAATCATACAAACACAATCATACAGTCACAATCATACAATCGCAAGCATACAATCACAATCATACAATCACAATCATACTATCGCAATCATACAATCACAATTATACAATCACTATCATACAATCACAATCATGCAATCACAATCATACTATCGCAATCATACAATCTCAATCATACCATCACAATCATACAATTACAATCATACAATCACAATCATACAATCACAATCATACAATCAGAATCATACAATCGAAATCATACAATCACAATCATACAATCGCATTCATACAATCACAATCATACAATCACAATCATACAATCGCATTCATACAATTACAATGTCCCAAATACAATCTCCCAAATACAATCATACAATCACAATCATACAATCATAATCATACAATGACAATCGTACAATCACAATCATACAATCACAGTCACACAATCACAGTCATACAATCACAATCATACAACCACAATCATACAATCACAATCATACAATCACAATCATACAATCACAATCGCACAACCACAATCAGACAATCACAATCATATAATCATAATCATACAATGACAATCGTACAATCACAATCATACAATCACAGTCACACAATCACAGTCATACAATCACAATCATACAACCACAATCATACAATCACAATCATACAATCACAATCGCACAACCACAATCATACAATCACAATCATGCAATCGCAATCATACAATCACAATCATACAATCACAATCATACGATCACAATCATATAATTACTACTATACAATCACAGTCATACAAAAACAATCATACAATCACAATCATACAATCACAATCATACAAGCAAAATCATACAATCACAATCATACAATCACAATCATGGAATCACAATCATACAATCACAATCATACAATCGCAAACATACAATCACAATCTCCCAAACACAATCATGCAATCACAATCATACAATCATAATCATACAATCACAATCATACAATCACATCAATACCATCACAATCATACAATCACATCGATACCATCACAATCATACAATCACAAACATGCAATCGCAATCATACAATTACAATCTCCCAAATACAATCATACAATTACAATCATACAATCGCAATCATACTATCACAATCATACAATCAAAATCATACAATCACAATCATACAATCGAAATCATACAATCACTATCATACTATCACAAACATACTATCACAATAATACAATCACAATCATACAAACAAAATCATACAATCGCAAACATACAATCACAATCATACAATCACAATCATACAATCACAATCATACAATCACAATCATGCAATCGCAATCATACAATCACAATCACACAGTCACAATCATACAATCACAATCATACAATCGCAATCATACAATTACAATCTCCCAAACACAATCATGCAATCACAATCATACAATCATAATCATACAATCATAGTCATACAATCACATCAATATAATCACAATCATACAATCACAATCATACAATCAAATCATACAATCATAATCCTACAATCACAATCATACAATTACAATCTCCCAAATACAATCTCCCAAATACAATCTCCCAAATACAATCATACAATCACAATCATACAATCACAATCATACAATCACAATCATACAATCACAATCATACAATCAGAATCATACAATCACAGTCATACAATCACAGTCATACAATCACAATCATACAATCACAATCATACAATCACAATCATGCAATCGCAATCATACAATTACAATCTCCCAAATACAATCATACAATTACAATCATACAATCGCAATCATACTATCACAATCATACAATCAAAATCATACAATCACAGTCATGCAATCACAATCTTACAATTACAATCATACAATCACAATCATACAATCAAAATCATGCAATCGCAATCAAACGATGACAATCATCCGACCACAATCATACAATCGCAATCGTACAATTACAATCATACAATCACAATCATAAAATCACAATCATACAATCACAATAATACAGTCACCATCACACAATCACAATCATACAATTACAATCTCCCAAATACAATCATACAAACACAATCATACAATCACAATCATACAATCACAATCATACAATCACAATCATACAATCACAATCATACAATCGCAATCATACAATTACAATCTCCCAAACACAATCATGCAATCACAATCATACAATCATAATCATACAATCATAGTCATACAATCACATCAATATAATCACAATCATACAATCACAATCATACAATCAAATCATACAATCATAATCCTACAATCACAATCATACAATTACAATCTCCCAAATACAATCTCCCAAATACAATCTCCCAAATACAATCATACAATCACAATCATACAATCACAATCATACAATCACAATCATACAATCACAATCATACAATCAGAATCATACAATCACAGTCATACAATCACAGTCATACAATCACAATCATACAATCACAATCATACAATCACAATCATGCAATCGCAATCATACAATTACAATCTCCCAAATACAATCATACAATTACAATCATACAATCGCAATCATACTATCACAATCATACAATCAAAATCATACAATCACAGTCATACAATCACAATCTTACAATTACAATCATACAATCACAATCATACAATCAAAATCATGCAATCGCAATCAAACGATGACAATCATCCGACCACAATCATACAATCGCAATCGTACAATTACAATCATACAATCACAATCATAAAATCACAATCATACAATCACAATAATACAGTCACCATCACACAATCACAATCATACAATTACAATCTCCCAAATACAATCATACAAACACAATCATACAATCACAATCATACAATCACAATCATACAATCACAATCATACAATCACAATCATACAATCACAATCATACAATCACAATCATACAATCACAATCATACAATCACAATCATACAATCACAATCATACAATCACAATCATACAATCGCAATCATACAATTACAATCTCCCAAATACAATCATACAATTACAATCATACAATCACAATCATACAATCGAAATCATACAATCAAAAGCATACAATCGCAATCATACGATGACAATCATCCGATCATAATCATACAATCACAATCATACAATCACAATCATACAAACACAATAATACAGTCACCATCACACAATCACAATCATACAATTACAATCTCCCAAATACAATCATACAAACACAATCATACAATCACAATCATACAATCACAATCATACAATCACAATCATACAATCACAATCATACAATCACAATCATACAATCACAATCATACAATCACAATCATACAATCACAATCATACAATCACAATCATACAATCACAATCATACAATCGCAATCATACAATTACAATCTCCCAAATACAATCATACAATTACAATCATACAATCACAATCATACAATCGAAATCATACAATCAAAAGCATACAATCGCAATCAAACGATGACAATCATCCGACCACAATCATACAATCGCAATCGTACAATTACAATCATACAATCACAATCATAAAATCACAATCATACAATCACAATAATACAGTCACCATCACACAATCACAATCATACAATTACAATCTCCCAAATACAATCATACAAACACAATCATACAATCACAATCATACAATCACAATCATACAATCACAATCATACAATCACAATCATACAATCACAATCATACAATCACAATCATACAATCACAATCATACAATCACAATCATACAATCACAATCATACAATCACAATCATACAATCGCAATCATACAATTACAATCTCCCAAATACAATCATACAATTACAATCTCCCAAATACAATCTCCCAAATACAATCTCCCAAATACAATCATACAATCACAATCATACAATCACAATCATACAATCACAATCATACAATCACAATCATACAATCACAATCATACAATCAGAATCATACAATCACAGTCATACAATCACAGTCATACAATCACAATCATACAATCACAATCATACAATCACAATCATACATTCAAAATCATGCAATCACAATCATGCATTCAAAATCATGCAACCACAATCATACAATCACAATCATGCAACCACAATCAGACAATCACAATCATACAATCACTATCATACAATCACAATCATACAATCATAATCATACAACCACAATCATACAATTACAATCTCCCAAATACAATCTCCCAAATACAATCATACAATCACAATCATACAATCACAATCATAAAATCACAATCATACAATCACAATCATACAATCACAATCCTACGATCACAATCATATAATTACTACTATACAATCACAGTCATACAAAAACAATCATACAATCACAATCATACAATCACAATCATACAAGCAAAATCATACAATCACAATCATACAATCACAATCATGGAATCACAATCATACAATCACAATCATACAATCGCAAACATACAATCACAATCTCCCAAACACAATCATGCAATCACAATCATACAATCATAATCATACAATCACAATCATACAATCACATCAATACCATCACAATCATACAATCACATCAATACCATCACAATCATACAATCACAATCATACAATCAAAATCATGCAATCGCAATCAAACGATGACAATCATCCGACCACAATCATACAATCGCAATCGTACAATTACAATCATACAATCACAATCATAAAATCACAATCATACAATCACAATAATACAGTCACCATCACACAATCACAATCATACAATTACAATCTCCCAAATACAATCATACAATCACAATCATACAATCGCAGTCATACTATCACAATCATGCAGTCACAACCATACAATCACAATCATACATTCGCAATCATACAATCACAATCATACAATCACAATCATACATTCAAAATCATGCAATCACAATCATACAATCACAATCATGCAATCACAATCATACAATCGCAATCATACAGTCGCAATCATACAATCACAATCATACAATCACAATCATACAATCACAATCATACAATCACAATCATACAATCATAATCATACAATCACAATCATACAATCACAATCATACAATCATAATCATACAATCACAATCATACAATCACAATCATACAATCACAATCATACAATCACAATCACACAATCACAATCACAATCTTACAATCACAATCATACAATCACAATCACACAATCACAATCATACAATCACAATCATACAATCACAATCATACAATCACAATCATACAATCACAATCATACAATCACAATCATACAATCACAATCATACAATCACAATCATACAATCGCAGTCACACAATCACAGTCATACAATCACAATCATACAATCACAATCATGCAATCGCAATCATACAATTACAATCTCCCAAATACAATCATACAATTACAATCATACAATCGCAATCATACTATCACAATCATACAATCAAAATCATACAATCACAATCATACAATCGAAATCATACAATCACTATCATACTATCACAAACATACTATCACAATAATACAATCACAATCATACAATCAAAATCATACAATCACAATCATACAATCACAATCATGCAAACACGATCATACAATCACAATCATGCAATCACAATCATACATCACAATCATACAATCGCAAACATACAATCACAATCATACAATCACAATCATACAATCACAATCATACGATCACAATGATACAATTACAATCATACAATCACAATCATACAATCACAATCATAAAATCGCATTCATACAATCGCAATCATACAATTACAATCTCCCAAATACAATCATACAATTACAATCATACAATCGCAATCATACTATCACAATCATACAATCAAAATCATACAATCACAATCATACAATCGAAATCATACAATCGAAATCATACAATCACAATCACACAATCACAATCATACAATCGAAATCATACAATCAAAATCATACAATCGCAATCATACGATGACAATCATACGATCACAATCATACAATCACAATCACACAATCACAATCATACAAACACAATCATACAGTCACAATCATACAATCGCAATCATACAATCACAATCATACAATCGAAATCATACAATCACAATCATACAATCACAATCACACAATCACAATCACACAATCACAATCATACAATCACAATCATACAATCACAATCATACAATCACAATCATACAATCACAATCATACAATCACAATCATACAATCACAATCATACAATCACAATCATACAATCACAATCATACAATCACAATCATACAATCGCAGTCACACAATCACAATCATACAATCGAAATCATACGATCACAATCATACAATCACAATCATACAATCACAATCATACAATCACAATCATACAATCACAATCATAAAATCACAATCATACAACCACAATCATACAATCGCGATCATACAATTACAATCTCCCAAATACAATCATACAATTACAATCATACAATCACAATCATACAATCGAAATCATACAATCAAAAGCATACAATCGCAATCATACGATGACAATCATCCGATCATAATCATACAATCACAATCATACAATCACAATCATACAAACACAATCATACAGTCACAATCATACAATCGCAAGCATACAATCACAATCATACAATCACAATCATACAATCGCAATCATACAATCACAATCATACAATCACTATCATACAATCACAATCATGCAATCACAATCATACTATCGCAATCATACAATCACAATCATACCATCACAATCATACAATTACAATCATACAATCACAATCATACAATCACAATCATACAATCGAAATCATACAATCACAATCATACAATCACAATCACACAATCACAATCATACAATCACAATCATACAATCACAATCATACAATCACAATCATACAATCACAATCATACAATCACAATCATACAATCACAATCATACAATCACAATCATACAATCACAATCATACAATCGCAGTCACACAATCACAATCATACAATCGAAATCATACGATCACAATCATACAATCACAATCATACAATCACAATCATACAATCACAATCATACAATCACAATCATAAAATCACAATCATACAACCACAATCATACAATCGCGATCATACAATTACAATCTCCCAAATACAATCATACAATTACAATCATACAATCACAATGATACAATCGAAATCATACAATCAAAAGCATACAATCGCAATCATACGATGACAATCATCCGATCATAATCATACAATCACAATCATACAATCACAATCATACAAACACAATCATACAGTCACAATCATACAATCGCAAGCATACAATCACAATCATACAATCACAATCATACTATCGCAATCATACAATCACAATCATACAATCACTATCATACAATCACAATCATGCAATCACAATCATACTATCGCAATCATACAATCACAATCATACCATCACAATCATACAATTACAATCATACAATCACAATCATACAATCACAATCATACAATCAGAATCATACAATCGAAATCATACAATCACAATCATACAATCGCATTCATACAATCACAATCATACAATCACAATCATACAATCGCATTCATACAATTACAATGTCCCAAATACAATCTCCCAAATACAATCATACAATCACAATCATACAATCATAATCATACAATGACAATCGTACAATCACAATCATACAATCACAGTCACACAATCACAGTCATACAATCACAATCATACAACCACAATCATACAATCACAATCATACAATCACAATCATACAATCACAATCGCACAACCACAATCAGACAATCACAATCATATAATCATAATCATACAATGACAATCGTACAATCACAATCATACAATCACAGTCACACAATCACAGTCATACAATCACAATCATACAACCACAATCATACAATCACAATCATACAATCACAATTATACAATCACAATCGCACAACCACAATCGTACAATCACAATCATGCAATCGCAATCATACAATCACAATCATACAATCACAATCATACGATCACAATCATATAATTACTACTATACAATCACAGTCATACAAAAACAATCATACAATCACAATCACACAATCACAATCATACAAGCAAAATCATACAATCACAATCATACAATCACAATCATGGAATCACAATCATACAATCACAATCATACAATCGCAAACATACAATCACAATCTCCCAAACACAATCATGCAATCACAATCATACAATCATAATCATACAATCACAATCATACAATCACATCAATACCATCACAATCATACAATCACATCAATACCATCACAATCATACAATCACAAACATGCAATCGCAATCATACAATTACAATCTCCCAAATACAATCATACAATTACAATCATACAATCGCAATCATACTATCACAATCATACAATCAAAATCATACAATCACAATCATACAATCGAAATCATACAATCATTATCATACTATCACAAACATACTATCACAATAATACAATCACAATCATACAAACAAAATCATACAATCGCAAACATACAATCACAATCATACAATCACAATCATACAATCACAATCATACAATCACAATCATGCAATCGCAATCATACAATCACAATCACACAATCACAATCATACAATCACAATAAAACAATCGCAATCATACAATTACAATCTCCCAAACACAATCATGCAATCACAATCATACAATCATAATCATACAATCATAGTCATACAATCACATCAATATAATCACAATCATACAATCACAATCATACAATCAAATCATACAATCATAATCCTACAATCACAATCATACAATTACAATCTCCCAAATACAATCTCCCAAATACAATCTCCCAAATACAATCATACAATCACAATCATACAATCACAATCATACAATCACAATCATACAATCACAATCATACAATCAGAATCATACAATCACA
This sequence comes from Megachile rotundata, assembly GCF_050947335.1. Classification (NCBI taxonomy): domain Eukaryota; kingdom Metazoa; phylum Arthropoda; class Insecta; order Hymenoptera; family Megachilidae; genus Megachile; species Megachile rotundata. Next base: position 1,821,373 of record NW_027473337.1, on the reverse strand, counting down.
GTCATACAATCACAGTCATACAATCACAATCATACAATCACAATCATACAATCACAATCATGCAATCGCAATCATACAATTACAATCTCCCAAATACAATCATACAATTACAATCATACAATCGCAATCATACTATCACAATCATACAATCAAAATCATACAATCACAGTCATACAATCACAATCTTAAATTACAATCATACAATCACAATCATACAATCAAAATCATGCAATCGCAATCAAACGATGACAATCATCCGACCACAATCATACAATCGCAATCGTACAATTACAATCATACAATCACAATCATAAAATCACAATCATACAATCACAATAATACAGTCACCATCACACAATCACAATCATACAATTACAATCTCCCAAATACAATCATACAATCACAATCATACAATCGCAGTCATACTATCACAATCATGCAGTCAAAATCATACAATCACAATCATACAATCACAATCATACAAAAACAATCATACAATCACAATGATACAGTCACAACCATACAATCACAATCATACATTCGCAATCATACAATCACAATCATACAATCACAATCATACATTCAAAATCATGCAATCACAATCATACAATCACAATCATGCAATCACAATCATACAATCGCAATCATACAGTCGCAATCATACAATCACAATCATACAATCACAATCATACAATCCCAATCATACAATCACAATCATACAATCACAATCATACAATCACAATCATACAATCACAATCATACAATCACAATCATACAATCACAATCATACAATCACAATCATACAATCACAATCATACAATCACAATCATACAATCACAATCATACAATCACAATCATACAATCGCAATCATACAATTACAATCTCCCAAATACAATCATACAATTACAATCATACAATCACAATCATACAATCGAAATCATACAATCAAAAGCATACAATCGCAATCATACGATGACAATCATCCGATCATAATCATACAATCACAATCATACAATCGCAATCATACAAACACAATCATACAATCACAATCATACAATCGCAAGCATACAATCACAATCATACAATCACAATCATACAATCGCAATCATACAATCACAATCATACAATCACAATCATACAATCACAATCATACAATCACAATCATACTATCGCAATCATACAATCACAATCATACCATCACAATCATACAATTACAATCATACAATCACAATCATACAATCACAATCATACAATCAGAATCATACAATCGAAATCATACAATCACAATCATACAATCGCATTCATACAATCACAATCATACAATCACAATCATACAATCGCATTCATACAATTACAATGTCCCAAATACAATCTCCCAAATACAATCATACAATCACAATCATACAATCATAATCATACAATGACAATCATACAATCACAATCATACAATCACAGTCACACAATCACAGTCATACAATCACAATCATACAACCACAATCATACAATCACAATCATACAATCACAATCATACAATCACAATCGCACAACCACAATCAGACAATCACAATCATACAATCACTATCATACAATCACAATCATACAATCACAGTCACACAATCACTATCATACAAGCACAATCATACAATCACAGTCACACAATCACAACCATACAATCAAAATCATGCAATCATAATCATACAATCATAATCATACAATCACAATCATACAATCACAATAATACAATCACAATCATACAATCACAATGATACAATCACAATCATACAATCACAATCATACAATCACAATCATACATTCAAAATCATGCAATCACAATCATACAATGACAATCATCCGATCACAATCATACAATCACAATCATAAAATCGCAATCGTACAATTACAATCATACAATCACAATCATACAATCACAATCGTACAATCACAATCATACAATCACAATCATAAAATCACAATCATACAATCACAATAATACAGTCACCATCACACAATCACAATCATACAATTACAATCTCCAAAATACAATCATACAATCGCAATCATACAATCGCAGTCATACTATCACAATCATGCAGTCAAAATCATACAATCACAATCATACAAAAACAATCATACAATCACAATGATACAATCACAATCATACAATCACAATCATACATTCGCAATCATACAATCACAATCATACAATCACAATCATGCATTCAAAATCATGCAACCACAATCATACAATCACAATCATGCAATCACAATCATACAATCGCAATCATACAATCGCAATCATACAATCACAATCATACAATCACAATCATACAATCACAATCATACAATCACAATCATACAATCATAATCATACAATCACAATCATACAATCACAATCATACAATCAAATCATACAATCATAATCATACAATCACAATCATACAATCGCAATCATACAATTACAATCTCCCAAATACAATCATACAATTACAATCATACAATCACACTCATGCAATCACAATCATACAATCACAATCATACAATCACAATCATACAATCACAATCATACAATCACAATCATACAATCACAGTCACACAATCACAATCATACAAACACAATCATACAATCACAATCATGCAATCACAATCATACAATCACAATCATACAATCACAATCATACAATCACAATCATACAATCACAATCATACAATCACAGTCACACAATCACAATCATACAAACACAATCATACAATCACAATCATACAATCGCAAGCATACAATCACAATCATACAATCACAATCATACAATCGCAATCATACAATCACAATCATACAATCACAATCATACAATCACAATCATACTATCGCAATCATACAATCGCAGTCATACTATCACAATCATGCAGTCAAAATCATACAATCACAATCATACAAAAACAATCATACAATCACAATCATACATTCAAAATCATGCAATCACAATCATACAATCACAATCATGCAATCACAATCATACAATCACAATCATACAATCACAATCATACAATCATAATCATACAATCACAATCATACAATCACAATCATACAATCACAATCATACAATCACAATCATACAATCACAATCACACAATCACAATCACAATCATACAATCACAATCATACAATCACAATCACACAATCACAATCATACAATCACAATCATACAATCACAATCATACAATCACAATCATACAATCACAATCATACAATCACAATCATACAATCACAATCATACAATCACAATCATACAATCGCAGTCACACAATCACAGTCATACAATCACAATCATACAATCACAATCATGCAATCGCAATCATACAATTACAATCTCCCAAATACAATCATACAATTACAATCATACAATCGCAATCATACTATCACAATCATACAATCAAAATCATACAATCACAATCATACAATCGAAATCATACAATCACTATCATACTATCACAAACATACTATCACAATAATACAATCACAATCATACAATCAAAATCATACAATCACAATCATACAATCACAATCATGCAAACACGATCATACAATCACAATCATGCAATCACAATCATACATCACAATCATACAATCGCAAACATACAATCACAATCATACAATCACAATCATACAATCACAATCATACGATCACAATGATACAATTACAATCATACAATCACAATCATACAATCACAATCATAAAATCGCATTCATACAATCGCAATCATACAATTACAATCTCCCAAATACAATCATACAATTACAATCATACAATCGCAATCATACTATCACAATCATACAATCAAAATCATACAATCACAATCATACAATCGAAATCATACAATCGAAATCATACAATCACAATCACACAATCACAATCATACAATCGAAATCATACAATCAAAATCATACAATCGCAATCATACGATGACAATCATACGACCACAATCATACAATCACAATCATACAATCACAATCATACAAACACAATCATACAGTCACAATCATACAATCGCAATCATACAATCACAATCATACAATCGAAATCATACAATCACAATCATACAATCACAATCACACAATCACAATCATACAATCACAATCATACAATCACAATCATACAATCACAATCATACAATCACAATCATACAATCACAATCATACAATCACAATCATACAATCACAATCATACAATCACAATCATACAATCGCAGTCACACAATCACAATCATACAATCGAAATCATACGATCACAATCATACAATCACAATCATACAATCACAATCATACAATCACAATCATACAATCACAATCATAAAATCACAATCATACAACCACAATCATACAATCGCGATCATACAATTACAATCTCCCAAATACAATCATACAATTACAATCATACAATCACAATCATACAATCGAAATCATACAATCAAAAGCATACAATCGCAATCATACGATGACAATCATCCGATCATAATCATACAATCACAATCATACAATCACAATCATACAAACACAATCATACAGTCACAATCATACAATCGCAAGCATACAATCACAATCATACAATCACAATCATACAATCGCAATCATACAATCACAATCATACAATCACTATCATACAATCACAATCATGCAATCACAATCATACTATCGCAATCATACAATCACAATCATACCATCGCAATCATACAATTACAATCATACAATCACAATCATACAATCACAATCATACAATCGAAATCATACAATCACAATCATACAATCACAATCACACAATCACAATCATACAATCACAATCATACAATCACAATCATACAATCACAATCATACAATCACAATCATACAATCACAATCATACAATCACAATCATACAATCACAATCATACAATCACAATCATACAATCACAATCATACAATCGCAGTCACACAATCACAATCATACAATCGAAATCATACGATCACAATCATACAATCACAATCATACAATCACAATCATACAATCACAATCATACAATCACAATCATAAAATCACAATCATACAACCACAATCATACAATCGCGATCATACAATTACAATCTCCCAAATACAATCATACAATTACAATCATACAATCACAATCATACAATCGAAATCATACAATCAAAAGCATACAATCGCAATCATACGATGACAATCATCCGATCATAATCATACAATCACAATCATACAATCACAATCATACAAACACAATCATACAGTCACAATCATACAATCGCAAGCATACAATCACAATCATACAATCACAATCATACTATCGCAATCATACAATCGCAATCATACAATCACAATCATACAATCACAATCATACGATCACAATCATATAATTACTACTATACAATCACAGTCATACAAAAACAATCATACAATCACAATCATACAATCACAATCATACAAGCAAAATCATACAATCACAATCATACAATCACAATCATGGAATCACAATCATACAATCACAATCATACAATCGCAAACATACAATCACAATCTCCCAAACACAATCATGCAATCACAATCATACAATCATAATCATACAATCACAATCATACAATCACATCAATACCATCACAATCATACAATCACATCGATACCATCACAATCATACAATCACAAACATGCAATCGCAATCATACAATTACAATCTCCCAAATACAATCATACAATTACAATCATACAATCGCAATCATACTATCACAATCATACAATCAAAATCATACAATCACAATCATACAATCGAAATCATACAATCACTATCATACTATCACAAACATACTATCACAATAATACAATCACAATCATACAAACAAAATCATACAATCGCAAACATACAATCACAATCATACAATCACAATCATACAATCACAATCATACAATCACAATCATGCAATCGCAATCATACAATCACAATCACACAGTCACAATCATACAATCACAATCATACAATCGCAATCATACAATTACAATCTCCCAAACACAATCATGCAATCACAATCATACAATCATAATCATACAATCATAGTCATACAATCACATCAATATAATCACAATCATACAATCACAATCATACAATCAAATCATACAATCATAATCCTACAATCACAATCATACAATTACAATCTCCCAAATACAATCTCCCAAATACAATCATACAATCACAATCATACAATCACAATCATACAATCACAATCATACAATCACAATCATACAATCAGAATCATACAATCACAGTCATACAATCACAGTCATACAATCACAATCATACAATCACAATCATACAATCACAATCATGCAATCGCAATCATACAATTACAATCTCCCAAATACAATCATACAATTACAATCATACAATCGCAATCATACTATCACAATCATACAATCAAAATCATACAATCACAGTCATACAATCACAATCTTACAATTACAATCATACAATCACAATCATACAATCAAAATCATGCAATCGCAATCAAACGATGACAATCATCCGACCACAATCATACAATCGCAATCGTACAATTACAATCATACAATCACAATCATAAAATCACAATCATACAATCACAATAATACAGTCACCATCACACAATCACAATCATACAATTACAATCTCCCAAATACAATCATACAATCACAATCATACAATCGCAGTCATACTATCACAATCATGCAGTCAAAATCATACAATCACAATCATACAAAAACAATCATACAATCACAATGATACAGTCACAACCATACAATCACAATCATACATTCGCAATCATACAATCACAATCATACAATCACAATCATACATTCAAAATCATGCAATCACAATCATACAATCACAATCATGCAATCACAATCATACAATCGCAATCATACAGTCGCAATCATACAATCACAATCATACAATCACAATCATACAATCACAATCATACAATCACAATCATACAATCATAATCATACAATCACAATCATACAATCACAATCATACAATCATAATCATACAATCACAATCATACAATCACAATCATACAATCACAATCACACAATCACAATCACAATCATACAATCACAATCATACAATCACAATCACACAATCACAATCATACAATCACAATCATACAATCACAATCATACAATCACAATCATACAATCACAATCATACAATCACAATCATACAATCACAATCATACAATCACAATCATACAATCGCAGTCACACAATCACAGTCATACAATCACAATCATACAATCACAATCATGCAATCGCAATCATACAATTACAATCTCCCAAATACAACCATACAATTACAATCATACAATCGCAATCATACTATCACAATCATACAAACAAAATCATACAATCACAATCATACAATCGAAATCATACAATCACTATCATACTATCACAAACATACTATCACAATAATACAATCACAATCATACAATCAAAATCATACAATCACAATCATACAATCACAATCATGCAAACACAATCATACAATCACAATCATGCAATCACAATCATACATCACAATCATACAATCGCAAACATACAATCACAATCATACAATCACAATCATACAATCACAATCATACGATCACAATGATACAATTACAATCATACAATCACAATCATACAATCACAATCATAAAATCACATTCATACAATCGCAATCATACAATTACAATCTCCCAAATACAATCATACAATTACAATCATACAATCGCAATCATACTATCACAATCATACAATCAAAATCATACAATCACAATCATACAATCGAAATCATACAATCGAAATCATACAATCACAATCACACAATCACAATCATACAATCGAAATCATACAATCAAAATCATACAATCGCAATCATACGATGACAATCATACGATCACAATCATACAATCACAATCATACAATCACAATCATACAAACACAATCATACAATCACAATCATACAATCGCAATCATACAATCACAATCATACAATCGAAATCATACAATCACAATCATACAATCACACAATCACAATCATACAATCACAATCATACAATCACAATCATACAATCACAATCATACAATCACAATCATACAATCACAATCATACAATCACAATCATACAATCACAATCATACAATCGCAGTCACACAATCACAATCATACAATCGAAATCATACGATCACAATCATACAATCACAATCATACAATCACAATCATACAATCACAATCATAAAATCACAATCATACAACCACAATCATACAATCGCGATCATACAATTACAATCTCCCAAATACAATCATACAATTACAATCATACAATCACAATCATACAATCGAAATCATACAATCAAAAGCATACAATCGCAATCATACGATGACAATCATCCGATCATAATCATACAATCACAATCATACAATCACAATCATACAAACACAATCATACAGTCACAATCATACAATCGCAAGCATACAATCACAATCATACAATCACAATCATACAATCGCAATCATACAATCACAATCATACAATCACTATCATACAATCACAATCATGCAATCACAATCATACTATCGCAATCATACAATCACAATCATACCATCACAATCATACAATCACAATCATACAATCACAATCATACAATCAAATCATACAATCATAATCATACAATCACAATCATACAATCGCAATCATACAATTACAATCTCCCAAATACAATCATACAATTACAATCATACAATCACAATCATGCAATCACAATCATACAATCACAATCATACAAGCAAAATCATACAATCACAATCATACAATCACAATCATACGATCACAATCATATAATTACTACTATACAATCACAGTCATACAAAAACAATCATACAATCACAATCATACAATCACAATCATACAAGCAAAATCATACAATCACAATCATACAATCACAATCATGGAATCACAATCATACAATCACAATCATACAATCGCAAACATACAATCACAATCTCCCAAACACAATCATGCAATCACAATCATACAATCATAATCATACAATCACAATCATACAATCACATCAATACCATCACAATCATACAATCACATCAATACCATCACAATCATACAATCACAATCATGCAATCGCAATCATACAATTACAATCTCCCAAATACAATCGTACAATTACAATCATACAATCGCAATCATACTATCACAATCATACAATCATAATCATACAATCACAATCATACAATCGAAATCATACAATCACTATCATACTATCGCAAACATACTATCACAATAATACAATCACAATCATACAATCAAAATCATACAATCGCAAACATACAATCACAATCATACAATCACAATCATACAACCACAATCATACAATCACAATCATGCAATCGCAATCATACAATCACAATCACACAGTCACAATCATACAATCACAATCATACAATCGCAATCATACAATTACAATCTCCCAAACACAATCATGCAATCACAATCATACAATCATAATCATGCAATCACAATCATACAATCACATCAATACCATCACAATCATACAATCACAATCATACAATCAAATCATACAATCATAATCCTACAATCACAATCATACAATTACAATCTCCCAAATACAATCTCCCAAATACAATCATACAATCACAATCATACAATCACAATCATACAATCACAATCATGCAATCGCAATCATACAATTACAATCTCCCAAATACAATCATACAATTACAATCATACAATCGCAGTCACACAATCACAATCATACAATCGAAATCATACGATCACAATCATACAATCACAATCATACAATCACAATCATACAATCACAATCATACAATCACAATCATAAAATCACAATCATACAACCACAATCATACAATCGCGATCATACAATTACAATCTCCCAAATACAATCATACAATTACAATCATACAATCGCAGTCACACAATCACAATCATACAATCGAAATCATACGATCACAATCATACAATCACAATCATACAATCACAATCATACAATCACAATCATACAATCACAATCATAAAATCACAATCATACAATCACAATCATACAATCACAATCATACAATCACAATCATACAATCGCAGTCACACAATCACAATCATACAATCGAAATCATACGATCACAATCATACAATCACAATCATACAATCACAATCATACAATCACAATCATACAATCACAATCATAAAATCACAATCATACAACCACAATCATACAATCGCGATCATACAATTACAATCTCCCAAATACAATCATACAATTACAATCATACAATCACAATCATACAATCGAAATCATACAATCAAAAGCATACAATCGCAATCATACGATGACAATCATCCGATCATAATCATACAATCACAATCATACAATCACAATCATACAAACACAATCATACAGTCACAATCATACAATCGCAAGCATACAATCACAATCATACAATCACAATCATACAATCGCAATCATACAATCACAATCATACAATCACTATCATACAATCACAATCATGCAATCACAATCATACTATCGCAATCATACAATCACAATCATACCATCACAATCATACAATTACAATCATACAATCACAATCATACAATCACAATCATACAATCGAAATCATACAATCACAATCATACAATCACAATCACACAATCACAATCATACAATCACAATCATACAATCACAATCATACAATCACAATCATACAATCAAAATCATGCAATCGCAATCAAACGATGACAATCATCCGACCACAATCATACAATCGCAATCGTACAATTACAATCATACAATCACAATCATAAAATCACAATCATACAATCACAATAATACAGTCACCATCACACAATCACAATCATACAATTACAATCTCCCAAATACAATCATACAATCACAATCATACAATCGCAGTCATACTATCACAATCATGCAGTCAAAATCATACAATCACAATCATACAAAAACAATCATACAATCACAATGATACAGTCACAACCATACAATCACAATCATACATTCGCAATCATACAATCACAATCATACAATCACAATCATACATTCAAAATCATGCAATCACAATCATACAATCACAATCATGCAATCACAATCATACAATCGCAATCATACAGTCGCAATCATACAATCACAATCATACAATCACAATCATACAATCACAATCATACAATCACAATCATACAATCATAATCATACAATCACAATCATACAATCACAATCATACAATCATAATCATACAATCACAATCATACAATCACAATCATACAATCACAATCACACAATCACAATCACAATCATACAATCACAATCATACAATCACAATCACACAATCACAATCATACAATCACAATCATACAATCACAATCATACAATCACAATCATACAATCACAATCATACAATCACAATCATACAATCACAATCATACAATCACAATCATACAATCGCAGTCACACAATCACAGTCATACAATCACAATCATACAATCACAATCATGCAATCGCAATCATACAATTACAATCTCCCAAATACAACCATACAATTACAATCATACAATCGCAATCATACTATCACAATCATACAAACAAAATCATACAATCACAATCATACAATCGAAATCATACAATCACTATCATACTATCACAAACATACTATCACAATAATACAATCACAATCATACAATCAAAATCATACAATCACAATCATACAATCACAATCATGCAAACACAATCATACAATCACAATCATGCAATCACAATCATACATCACAATCATACAATCGCAAACATACAATCACAATCATACAATCACAATCATACAATCACAATCATACGATCACAATGATACAATTACAATCATACAATCACAATCATACAATCACAATCATAAAATCACATTCATACAATCGCAATCATACAATTACAATCTCCCAAATACAATCATACAATTACAATCATACAATCGCAATCATACTATCACAATCATACAATCAAAATCATACAATCACAATCATACAATCGAAATCATACAATCGAAATCATACAATCACAATCACACAATCACAATCATACAATCGAAATCATACAATCAAAATCATACAATCGCAATCATACGATGACAATCATACGATCACAATCATACAATCACAATCATACAATCACAATCATACAAACACAATCATACAATCACAATCATACAATCGCAATCATACAATCACAATCATACAATCGAAATCATACAATCACAATCATACAATCACACAATCACAATCATACAATCACAATCATACAATCACAATCATACAATCACAATCATACAATCACAATCATACAATCACAATCATACAATCACAATCATACAATCACAATCATACAATCGCAGTCACACAATCACAATCATACAATCGAAATCATACGATCACAATCATACAATCACAATCATACAATCACAATCATACAATCACAATCATAAAATCACAATCATACAACCACAATCATACAATCGCGATCATACAATTACAATCTCCCAAATACAATCATACAATTACAATCATACAATCACAATCATACAATCGAAATCATACAATCAAAAGCATACAATCGCAATCATACGATGACAATCATCCGATCATAATCATACAATCACAATCATACAATCACAATCATACAAACACAATCATACAGTCACAATCATACAATCGCAAGCATACAATCACAATCATACAATCACAATCATACAATCGCAATCATACAATCACAATCATACAATCACTATCATACAATCACAATCATGCAATCACAATCATACTATCGCAATCATACAATCACAATCATACCATCACAATCATACAATCACAATCATACAATCACAATCATACAATCAAATCATACAATCATAATCATACAATCACAATCATACAATCGCAATCATACAATTACAATCTCCCAAATACAATCATACAATTACAATCATACAATCACAATCATGCAATCACAATCATACAATCACAATCATACAAGCAAAATCATACAATCACAATCATACAATCACAATCATACGATCACAATCATATAATTACTACTATACAATCACAGTCATACAAAAACAATCATACAATCACAATCATACAATCACAATCATACAAGCAAAATCATACAATCACAATCATACAATCACAATCATGGAATCACAATCATACAATCACAATCATACAATCGCAAACATACAATCACAATCTCCCAAACACAATCATGCAATCACAATCATACAATCATAATCATACAATCACAATCATACAATCACATCAATACCATCACAATCATACAATCACATCAATACCATCACAATCATACAATCACATCAATACCATCACAATCATACAATCACAATCATGCAATCGCAATCATACAATTACAATCTCCCAAATACAATCGTACAATTACAATCATACAATCGCAATCATACTATCACAATCATACAATCATAATCATACAATCACAATCATACAATCGAAATCATACAATCACTATCATACTATCGCAAACATACTATCACAATAATACAATCACAATCATACAATCAAAATCATACAATCGCAAACATACAATCACAATCATACAATCACAATCATACAACCACAATCATACAATCACAATCATGCAATCGCAATCATACAATCACAATCACACAGTCACAATCATACAATCACAATCATACAATCGCAATCATACAATTACAATCTCCCAAACACAATCATGCAATCACAATCATACAATCATAATCATGCAATCACAATCATACAATCACATCAATACCATCACAATCATACAATCACAATCATACAATCAAATCATACAATCATAATCCTACAATCACAATCATACAATTACAATCTCCCAAATACAATCTCCCAAATACAATCATACAATCACAATCATACAATCACAATCATACAATCACAATCATGCAATCGCAATCATACAATTACAATCTCCCAAATACAATCATACAATTACAATCATACAATCGCAGTCACACAATCACAATCATACAATCGAAATCATACGATCACAATCATACAATCACAATCATACAATCACAATCATACAATCACAATCATACAATCACAATCATAAAATCACAATCATACAACCACAATCATACAATCGCGATCATACAATTACAATCTCCCAAATACAATCATACAATTACAATCATACAATCGCAGTCACACAATCACAATCATACAATCGAAATCATACGATCACAATCATACAATCACAATCATACAATCACAATCATACAATCACAATCATACAATCACAATCATAAAATCACAATCATACAATCACAATCATACAATCACAATCATACAATCACAATCATACAATCGCAGTCACACAATCACAATCATACAATCGAAATCATACGATCACAATCATACAATCACAATCATACAATCACAATCATACAATCACAATCATACAATCACAATCATAAAATCACAATCATACAACCACAATCATACAATCGCGATCATACAATTACAATCTCCCAAATACAATCATACAATTACAATCATACAATCACAATCATACAATCGAAATCATACAATCAAAAGCATACAATCGCAATCATACGATGACAATCATCCGATCATAATCATACAATCACAATCATACAATCACAATCATACAAACACAATCATACAGTCACAATCATACAATCGCAAGCATACAATCACAATCATACAATCACAATCATACAATCGCAATCATACAATCACAATCATACAATCACTATCATACAATCACAATCATGCAATCACAATCATACTATCGCAATCATACAATCACAATCATACCATCACAATCATACAATTACAATCATACAATCACAATCATACAATCACAATCATACAATCGAAATCATACAATCACAATCATACAATCACAATCACACAATCACAATCATACAATCACAATCATACAATCACAATCATACAATCACAATCATACAATCACAATCATGCAATCACAATCATACAATCACAATCATACAATCACAATCATACAATCACAATCATACAATCACAATCATACAATCGCAGTCACACAATCACAATCATACAATCGAAATCATACGATCACAATCATACAATCACAATCATACAATCACAATCATACAATCACAATCATACAATCACAATCATAAAATCACAATCATACAACCACAATCATACAATCGCGATCATACAATTACAATCTCCCAAATACAATCATACAATTACAATCATACAATCACAATGATACAATCGAAATCATACAATCAAAAGCATACAATCGCAATCATACGATGACAATCATCCGATCATAATCATACAATCACAATCATACAATCACAATCATACAAACACAATCATACAGTCACAATCATACAATCGCAAGCATACAATCACAATCATACAATCACAATCATACTATCGCAATCATACAATCACAATCATACAATCACTATCATACAATCACAATCATGCAATCACAATCATACTATCGCAATCATACAATCACAATCATACCATCACAATCATACAATTACAATCATACAATCTCAATCATACAATCACAATCATACAATCAGAATCATACAATCGAAATCATACAATCACAATCATACAATCGCATTCATACAATCACAATCATACAATCACAATCATACAATCGCATTCATACAATTACAATGTCCCAAATACAATCTCCCAAATACAATCATACAATCACAATCATACAATCATAATCATACAATGACAATCGTACAATCACAATCATACAATCACAGTCACACAATCACAGTCATACAATCACAATCATACAACCACAATCATACAATCACAATCATACAATCACAATCATACAATCACAATCGCACAACCACAATCAGACAATCACAATCATATAATCATAATCATACAATGACAATCGTACAATCACAATCATACAATCACAGTCACACAATCACAGTCATACAATCACAATCACACAACCACAATCATACAATCACAATCATACAATCACAATCATACAATCACAATCGCACAACCACAATCATACAATCACAATCATGCAATCGCAATCATACAATCACAATCATACAATCACAATCATACGATCACAATCATATAATTACTACTATACAATCACAGTCATACAAAAACAATCATACAATCACAATCACACAATCACAATCATACAAGCAAAATCATACAATCACAATCATACAATCACAATCATGGAATCACAATCATACAATCACAATCATACAATCGCAAACATACAATCACAATCTCCCAAACACAATCATGCAATCACAATCATACAATCATAATCATACAATCACAATCATACAATCACATCAATACCATCACAATCATACAATCACATCAATACCATCACAATCATACAATCACAAACATGCAATCGCAATCATACAATTACAATCTCCCAAATACAATCATACAATTACAATCATACAATCGCAATCATACTATCACAATCATACAATCAAAATCATACAATCACAATCATACAGTCGAAATCATACAATCACTATCATACTATCACAAACATACTATCACAATAATACAATCACAATCATACAAACAAAATCATACAATCGCAAACATACAATCACAATCATACAATCACAATCATACAATCACAATCATACAATCACAATCATGCAATCGCAATCATACAATCACAATCACACAGTCACAATCATACAATCACAATCATACAATCGCAATCATACAATTACAATCTCCCAAACACAATCATGCAATCACAATCATACAATCATAATCATACAATCATAGTCATACAATCACATCAATATAATCACAATCATACAATCACAATCATACAATCAAATCATACAATCATAATCCTACAATCACAATCATACAATTACAATCTCCCAAATACAATCTCCCAAATACAATCTCCCAAATACAATCATACAATCACAATCATACAATCACAATCATACAATCACAATCATACAATCACAATCATACAATCAGAATCATACAATCACAGTCATACAATCACAGTCATACAATCACAATCATACAATCACAATCATACAATCACAATCATGCAATCGCAATCATACAATTACAATCTCCCAAATACAATCATACAATTACAATCATACAATCGCAATCATACTATCACAATCATACAATCAAAATCATACAATCACAGTCATACAATCACAATCTTAAATTACAATCATACAATCACAATCATACAATCAAAATCATGCAATCGCAATCAAACGATGACAATCATCCGACCACAATCATACAATCGCAATCGTACAATTACAATCATACAATCACAATCATAAAATCACAATCATACAATCACAATAATACAGTCACCATCACACAATCACAATCATACAATTACAATCTCCCAAATACAATCATACAATCACAATCATACAATCGCAGTCATACTATCACAATCATGCAGTCAAAATCATACAATCACAATCATACAATCACAATCATACAAAAACAATCATACAATCACAATGATACAGTCACAACCATACAATCACAATCATACATTCGCAATCATACAATCACAATCATACAATCACAATCATACATTCAAAATCATGCAATCACAATCATACAATCACAATCATGCAATCACAATCATACAATCGCAATCATACAGTCGCAATCATACAATCACAATCATACAATCACAATCATACAATCACAATCATACAATCACAATCATACAATCACAATCATACAATCACAATCATACAATCACAATCATACAATCACAATCATACAATCACAATCATACAATCACAATCATACAATCACAATCATACAATCGCAATCATACAATTACAATCTCCCAAATACAATCATACAATTACAATCATACAATCACAATCATACAATCGAAATCATACAATCAAAAGCATACAATCGCAATCATACGATGACAATCATCCGATCATAATCATACAATCACAATCATACAATCACAATCATACAAACACAATCATACAATCACAATCATACAATCGCAAGCATACAATCACAATCATACAATCACAATCATACAATCGCAATCATACAATCACAATCATACAATCACAATCATACAATCACAATCATACAATCACAATCATACTATCGCAATCATACAATCACAATCATACCATCACAATCATACAATTACAATCATACAATCACAATCATACAATCACAATCATACAATCAGAATCATACAATCGAAATCATACAATCACAATCATACAATCGCATTCATACAATCACAATCATACAATCACAATCATACAATCGCATTCATACAATTACAATGTCCCAAATACAATCTCCCAAATACAATCATACAATCACAATCATACAATCATAATCATACAATGACAATCATACAATCACAATCATACAATCACAGTCACACAATCACAGTCATACAATCACAATCATACAACCACAATCATACAATCACAATCATACAATCACAATCATACAATCACAATCGCACAACCACAATCAGACAATCACAATCATACAATCGCTATCATACAATCACAATCATACAATCACAGTCACACAATCACTATCATACAAGCACAATCATACAATCACAGTCACACAATCACAACCATACAATCAAAATCATGCAATCATAATCATACAATCATAATCATACAATCACAATCATACAATCACAATAATACAATCACAATCATACAATCACAATGATACAATCACAATCATACAATCACAATCATACAATCACAATCATACATTCAAAATCATGCAATCACAATCATACAATGACAATCATCCGATCACAATCATACAATCACAATCATAAAATCGCAATCGTACAATTACAATCATACAATCACAATCATACAATCACAATCGTACAATCACAATCATACAATCACAATCATAAAATCACAATCATACAATCACAATAATACAGTCACCATCACACAATCACAATCATACAATTACAATCTCCAAAACACAATCATACAATCGCAATCATACAATCGCAGTCATACTATCACAATCATGCAGTCAAAATCATACAATCACAATCATACAATCACAATCATACAATCACAGTCACACAATCACAATCATACAAACACAATCATACAATCACAATCATGCAATCACAATCATACAATCACAATCATACAATCACAATCATACAATCACAATCATACAATCACAATCATACAATCACAATCATACAATCACAGTCACACAATCACAATCATACAAACACAATCATACAATCACAATCATACAATCGCAAGCATACAATCACAATCATACAATCACAATCATACAAACACAATCATACAGTCACAATCATACAATCGCAAGCATACAATCACAATCATACAATCACAATCATACAATCGCAATCATACAATCACAATCATACAATCACTATCATACAATCACAATCATGCAATCACAATCATACTATCGCAATCATACAATCACAATCATACCATCACAATCATACAATTACAATCATACAATCACAATCATACAATCACAATCATACAATCGAAATCATACAATCACAATCATACAATCACAATCACACAATCACAATCATACAATCACAATCATACAATCACAATCATACAATCACAATCATACAATCACAATCATGCAATCACAATCATACAATCACAATCATACAATCACAATCATACAATCACAATCATACAATCGCAGTCACACAATCACAATCATACAATCGAAATCATACGATCACAATCATACAATCACAATCATACAATCACAATCATACAATCACAATCATACAATCACAATCATAAAATCACAATCATACAACCACAATCATACAATCGCGATCATACAATTACAATCTCCCAAATACAATCATACAATTACAATCATACAATCACAATGATACAATCGAAATCATACAATCAAAAGCATACAATCGCAATCATACGATGACAATCATCCGATCATAATCATACAATCACAATCATACAATCACAATCATACAAACACAATCATACAGTCACAATCATACAATCGCAAGCATACAATCACAATCATACAATCACAATCATACTATCGCAATCATACAATCACAATCATACAATCACTATCATACAATCACAATCATGCAATCACAATCATACTATCGCAATCATACAATCACAATCATACCATCACAATCATACAATTACAATCATACAATCACAATCATACAATCACAATCATACAATCAGAATCATACAATCGAAATCATACAATCACAATCATACAATCGCATTCATACAATCACAATCATACAATCACAATCATACAATCGCATTCATACAATTACAATGTCCCAAATACAATCTCCCAAATACAATCATACAATCACAATCATACAATCATAATCATACAATGACAATCGTACAATCACAATCATACAATCACAGTCACACAATCACAGTCATACAATCACAATCATACAACCACAATCATACAATCACAATCATACAATCACAATCATACAATCACAATCGCACAACCACAATCAGACAATCACAATCATATAATCATAATCATACAATGACAATCGTACAATCACAATCATACAATCACAGTCACACAATCACAGTCATACAATCACAATCACACAACCACAATCATACAATCACAATCATACAATCACAATCATACAATCACAATCGCACAACCACAATCATACAATCACAATCATGCAATCGCAATCATACAATCACAATCATACAATCACAATCATACGATCACAATCATATAATTACTACTATACAATCACAGTCATACAAAAACAATCATACAATCACAATCACACAATCACAATCATACAAGCAAAATCATACAATCACAATCATACAATCACAATCATGGAATCACAATCATACAATCACAATCATACAATCGCAAACATACAATCACAATCTCCCAAACACAATCATGCAATCACAATCATACAATCATAATCATACAATCACAATCATACAATCACATCAATACCATCACAATCATACAATCACATCAATACCATCACAATCATACAATCACAAACATGCAATCGCAATCATACAATTACAATCTCCCAAATACAATCATACAATTACAATCATACAATCGCAATCATACTATCACAATCATACAATCAAAATCATACAATCACAATCATACAATCGAAATCATACAATCACAATCATACAATCACAATCATACAATCAGAATCATACAATCACAGTCATACAATCACAGTCATACAATCACAATCATACAATCACAATCATACAATCACAATCATGCAATCGCAATCATACAATTACAATCTCCCAAATACAATCATACAATTACAATCATACAATCGCAATCATACTATCACAATCATACAATCAAATCATACAATCATAATCCTACAATCACAATCATACAATTACAATCTCCCAAATACAATCTCCCAAATACAATCTCCCAAATACAATCATACAATCACAATCATACAATCACAATCATACAATCACAATCATACAATCACAATCATACAATCAGAATCATACAATCACAGTCATACAATCACAGTCATACAATCACAATCATACAATCACAATCATACAATCACAATCATGCAATCGCAATCATACAATTACAATCTCCCAAATACAATCATACAATTACAATCATACAATCGCAATCATACTATCACAATCATACAATCAAAATCATACAATCACAGTCATACAATCACAATCTTAAATTACAATCATACAATCACAATCATACAATCAAAATCATGCAATCGCAATCAAACGATGACAATCATCCGACCACAATCATACAATCGCAATCGTACAATTACAATCATACAATCACAATCATAAAATCACAATCATACAATCACAATAATACAGTCACCATCACACAATCACAATCATACAATTACAATCTCCCAAATACAATCATACAATCACAATCATACAATCGCAGTCATACTATCACAATCATGCAGTCAAAATCATACAATCACAATCATACAATCACAATCATACAAAAACAATCATACAATCACAATGATACAGTCACAACCATACAATCACAATCATACATTCGCAATCATACAATCACAATCATACAATCACAATCATACATTCAAAATCATGCAATCACAATCATACAATCACAATCATGCAATCACAATCATACAATCGCAATCATACAGTCGCAATCATACAATCACAATCATACAATCACAATCATACAATCACAATCATACAATCACAATCATACAATCACAATCATACAATCACAATCATACAATCACAATCATACAATCACAATCATACAATCACAATCATACAATCACAATCATACAATCACAATCATACAATCGCAATCATACAATTACAATCTCCCAAATACAATCATACAATTACAATCATACAATCACAATCATACAATCGAAATCATACAATCAAAAGCATACAATCGCAATCATACGATGACAATCATCCGATCATAATCATACAATCACAATCATACAATCACAATCATACAAACACAATCATACAATCACAATCATACAATCGCAAGCATACAATCACAATCATACAATCACAATCATACAATCGCAATCATACAATCACAATCATACAATCACAATCATACAATCACAATCATACTATCGCAATCATACAATCACAATCATACCATCACAATCATACAATTACAATCATACAATCACAATCATACAATCACAATCATACAATCAGAATCATACAATCGAAATCATACAATCACAATCATACAATCGCATTCATACAATCACAATCATACAATCACAATCATACAATCGCATTCATACAATTACAATGTCCCAAATACAATCTCCCAAATACAATCATACAATCACAATCATACAATCATAATCATACAATGACAATCATACAATCACAATCATACAATCACAGTCACACAATCACAGTCATACAATCACAATCATACAACCACAATCATACAATCACAATCATACAATCACAATCATACAATCACAATCGCACAACCACAATCAGACAATCACAATCATACAATCGCTATCATACAATCACAATCATACAATCACAGTCACACAATCACTATCATACAAGCACAATCATACAATCACAGTCACACAATCACAACCATACAATCAAAATCATGCAATCATAATCATACAATCATAATCATACAATCACAATCATACAATCACAATAATACAATCACAATCATACAATCACAATGATACAATCACAATCATACAATCACAATCATACAATCACAATCATACATTCAAAATCATGCAATCACAATCATACAATGACAATCATCCGATCACAATCATACAATCACAATCATAAAATCGCAATCGTACAATTACAATCATACAATCACAATCATACAATCACAATCGTACAATCACAATCATACAATCACAATCATAAAATCACAATCATACAATCACAATAATACAGTCACCATCACACAATCACAATCATACAATTACAATCTCCAAAATACAATCATACAATCGCAATCATACAATCGCAGTCATACTATCACAATCATGCAGTCAAAATCATACAATCACAATCATACAAAAACAATCATACAATCACAATGATACAATCACAATCATACAATCACAATCATACATTCGCAATCATACAATCACAATCATACAATCACAATCATGCATTCAAAATCATGCAACCACAATCATACAATCACAATCATGCAATCACAATCATACAATCGCAATCATACAATCGCAATCATACAATCACAATCATACAATCACAATCATACAATCACAATCATACAATCACAATCATACAATCATAATCATACAATCACAATCATAC
The DNA here is from genome assembly GCF_050947335.1 of Megachile rotundata. Classification (NCBI taxonomy): domain Eukaryota; kingdom Metazoa; phylum Arthropoda; class Insecta; order Hymenoptera; family Megachilidae; genus Megachile; species Megachile rotundata. The sequence continues at coordinate 1,797,238 of NW_027473337.1, read as the reverse complement.
AATCACAATCATACAATCAAATCATACAATCATAATCATACAATCACAATCATACAATCGCAATCATACAATTACAATCTCCCAAATACAATCATACAATTACAATCATACAATCACAATCATGCAATCACAATCATACAATCACAATCATACAATCACAATCATACAATCACAATCATACAATCACAATCATACAATCACAGTCACACAATCACAATCATACAAACACAATCATACAATCACAATCATGCAATCACAATCATACAATCACAATCATACAATCACAATCATACAATCACAATCATACAATCACAATCATACAATCACAATCATACAATCACAGTCACACAATCACAATCATACAAACACAATCATACAATCACAATCATACAATCGCAAGCATACAATCACAATCATACAATCACAATCATACAATCGCAATCATACAATCACAATCATACAATCACAATCATACAATCACAATCATACTATCGCAATCATACAATCGCAGTCATACTATCACAATCATGCAGTCAAAATCATACAATCACAATCATACAAAAACAATCATACAATCACAATCATACATTCAAAATCATGCAATCACAATCATACAATCACAATCATGCAATCACAATCATACAATCACAATCATACAATCACAATCATACAATCATAATCATACAATCACAATCATACAATCACAATCATACAATCACAATCATACAATCACAATCACACAATCACAATCACAATCGTACAATCACAATCATACAATCACAATCACACAATCACAATCATACAATCACAATCATACAATCACAATCATACAATCACAATCATACAATCACAATCATACAATCACAATCATACAATCACAATCATACAATCACAATCATACAATCGCAGTCACACAATCACAGTCATACAATCACAATCATACAATCACAATCATGCAATCGCAATCATACAATTACAATCTCCCAAATACAATCATACAATTACAATCATACAATCGCAATCATACTATCACAATCATACAATCAAAATCATACAATCACAATCATACAATCGAAATCATACAATCACTATCATACTATCACAAACATACTATCACAATAATACAATCACAATCATACAATCAAAATCATACAATCACAATCATACAATCACAATCATGCAAACACGATCATACAATCACAATCATGCAATCACAATCATACATCACAATCATACAATCGCAAACATACAATCACAATCATACAATCACAATCATACAATCACAATCATACGATCACAATGATACAATTACAATCATACAATCACAATCATACAATCACAATCATAAAATCGCATTCATACAATCGCAATCATACAATTACAATCTCCCAAATACAATCATACAATTACAATCATACAATCGCAATCATACTATCACAATCATACAATCAAAATCATACAATCACAATCATACAATCGAAATCATACAATCGAAATCATACAATCACAATCACACAATCACAATCATACAATCGAAATCATACAATCAAAATCATACAATCGCAATCATACGATGACAATCATACGACCACAATCATACAATCACAATCATACAATCACAATCATACAAACACAATCATACAGTCACAATCATACAATCGCAATCATACAATCACAATCATACAATCGAAATCATACAATCACAATCATACAATCACAATCACACAATCACAATCATACAATCACAATCATACAATCACAATCATACAATCACAATCATACAATCACAATCATACAATCACAATCATACAATCACAATCATACAATCACAATCATACAATCACAATCATACAATCGCAGTCACACAATCACAATCATACAATCGAAATCATACGATCACAATCATACAATCACAATCATACAATCACAATCATACAATCACAATCATACAATCACAATCATAAAATCACAATCATACAACCACAATCATACAATCGCGATCATACAATTACAATCTCCCAAATACAATCATACAATTACAATCATACAATCACAATCATACAATCGAAATCATACAATCAAAAGCATACAATCGCAATCATACGATGACAATCATCCGATCATAATCATACAATCACAATCATACAATCACAATCATACAAACACAATCATACAGTCACAATCATACAATCGCAAGCATACAATCACAATCATACAATCACAATCATACAATCGCAATCATACAATCACAATCATACAATCACTATCATACAATCACAATCATGCAATCACAATCATACTATCGCAATCATACAATCACAATCATACCATCGCAATCATACAATTACAATCATACAATCACAATCATACAATCACAATCATACAATCGAAATCATACAATCACAATCATACAATCACAATCACACAATCACAATCATACAATCACAATCATACAATCACAATCATGCAATCACAATCATACAATCACAATCATACAATCACAATCATACAATCACAATCATACAATCACAATCATACAATCACAATCATACAATCACAATCATACAATCGCAGTCACACAATCACAATCATACAATCGAAATCATACGATCACAATCATACAATCACAATCATACAATCACAATCATACAATCACAATCATACAATCACAATCATAAAATCACAATCATACAACCACAATCATACAATCGCGATCATACAATTACAATCTCCCAAATACAATCATACAATTACAATCATACAATCACAATCATACAATCGAAATCATACAATCAAAAGCATACAATCGCAATCATACGATGACAATCATCCGATCATAATCATACAATCACAATCATACAATCACAATCATACAAACACAATCATACAGTCACAATCATACAATCGCAAGCATACAATCACAATCATACAATCACAATCATACTATCGCAATCATACAATCACAATCATACAATCACTATCATACAATCACAATCATGCAATCACAATCATACTATCGCAATCATACAATCACAATCATACCATCACAATCATACAATTACAATCATACAATCACAATCATACAATCACAATCATACAATCAGAATCATACAATCGAAATCATACAATCACAATCATACAATCGCATTCATACAATCACAATCATACAATCACAATCATACAATCGCATTCATACAATTACAATGTCCCAAATACAATCTCCCAAATACAATCATACAATCACAATCATACAATCATAATCATACAATGACAATCGTACAATCACAATCATACAATCACAGTCACACAATCACAGTCATACAATCACAATCATACAACCACAATCATACAATCACAATCATACAATCACAATCATACAATCACAATCGCACAACCACAATCAGACAATCACAATCATATAATCATAATCATAAAATGACAATCGTACAATCACAATCATACAATCACAGTCACACAATCACAGTCATACAATCACAATCATACAACCACAATCATACAATCACAATCATACAATCACAATCGCACAACCACAATCATACAATCACAATCATGCAATCGCAATCATACAATCACAATAATACAATCACAATCATACGATCACAATCATATAATTACTACTATACAATCACAGTCATACAAAAACAATCATACAATCACAATCATACAATCACAATCATACAAGCAAAATCATACAATCACAATCATACAATCACAATCATGGAATCACAATCATACAATCACAATCATACAATCGCAAACATACAATCACAATCTCCCAAACACAATCATGCAATCACAATCATACAATCATAATCATACAATCACAATCATACAATCACATCAATACCATCACAATCATACAATCACATCGATACCATCACAATCATACAATCACAAACATGCAATCGCAATCATACAATTACAATCTCCCAAATACAATCATACAATTACAATCATACAATCGCAATCATACTATCACAATCATACAATCAAAATCATACAATCACAATCATACAATCGAAATCATACAATCACTATCATACTATCACAAACATACTATCACAATAATACAATCACAATCATACAAACAAAATCATACAATCGCAAACATACAATCACAATCATACAATCACAATCATACAATCACAATCATACAATCACAATCATGCAATCGCAATCATACAATCACAATCACACAGTCACAATCATACAATCACAATCATACAATCGCAATCATACAATTACAATCTCCCAAACACAATCATGCAATCACAATCATACAATCATAATCATACAATCATAGTCATACAATCACATCAATATAATCACAATCATACAATCACAATCATACAATCAAATCATACAATCATAATCCTACAATCACAATCATACAATTACAATCTCCCAAATACAATCTCCCAAATACAATCTCCCAAATACAATCATACAATCACAATCATACAATCACAATCATACAATCACAATCATACAATCACAATCATACAATCAGAATCATACAATCACAGTCATACAATCACAGTCATACAATCACAATCATACAATCACAATCATACAATCACAATCATGCAATCGCAATCATACAATTACAATCTCCCAAATACAATCATACAATTACAATCATACAATCGCAATCATACTATCACAATCATACAATCAAAATCATACAATCACAGTCATACAATCACAATCTTACAATTACAATCATACAATCACAATCATACAATCAAAATCATGCAATCGCAATCAAACGATGACAATCATCCGACCACAATCATACAATCGCAATCGTACAATTACAATCATACAATCACAATCATAAAATCACAATCATACAATCACAATAATACAGTCACCATCACACAATCACAATCATACAATTACAATCTCCCAAATACAATAATACAATCACAATCATACAATCGCAGTCATACTATCACAATCATGCAGTCAAAATCATACAATCACAATCATACAAAAACAATCATACAATCACAATGATACAGTCACAACCATACAATCACAATCATACATTCGCAATCATACAATCACAATCATACAATCACAATCATACATTCAAAATCATGCAATCACAATCATACAATCACAATCATGCAATCACAATCATACAATCGCAATCATACAGTCGCAATCATACAATCACAATCATACAATCACAATCATACAATCACAATCATACAATCACAATCATACAATCATAATCATACAATCACAATCATACAATCACAATCATACAATCATAATCATACAATCACAATCATACAATCACAATCATACAATCACAATCACACAATCACAATCACAATCATACAATCACAATCATACAATCACAATCACACAATCACAATCATACAATCACAATCATACAATCACAATCATACAATCACAATCATACAATCACAATCATACAATCACAATCATACAATCACAATCATACAATCACAATCATACAATCGCAGTCACACAATCACAGTCATACAATCACAATCATACAATCACAATCATGCAATCGCAATCATACAATTACAATCTCCCAAATACAACCATACAATTACAATCATACAATCGCAATCATACTATCACAATCATACAAACAAAATCATACAATCACAATCATACAATCGAAATCATACAATCACTATCATACTATCACAAACATACTATCACAATAATACAATCACAATCATACAATCAAAATCATACAATCACAATCATACAATCACAATCATGCAAACACAATCATACAATCACAATCATGCAATCACAATCATACATCACAATCATACAATCGCAAACATACAATCACAATCATACAATCACAATCATACAATCACAATCATACGATCACAATGATACAATTACAATCATACAATCACAATCATACAATCACAATCATAAAATCACATTCATACAATCGCAATCATACAATTACAATCTCCCAAATACAATCATACAATTACAATCATACAATCGCAATCATACTATCACAATCATACAATCAAAATCATACAATCACAATCATACAATCGAAATCATACAATCGAAATCATACAATCACAATCACACAATCACAATCATACAATCGAAATCATACAATCAAAATCATACAATCGCAATCATACGATGACAATCATACGATCACAATCATACAATCACAATCATACAATCACAATCATACAAACACAATCATACAATCACAATCATACAATCGCAATCATACAATCACAATCATACAATCGAAATCATACAATCACAATCATACAATCACACAATCACAATCATACAATCACAATCATACAATCACAATCATACAATCACAATCATACAATCACAATCATACAATCACAATCATACAATCACAATCATACAATCACAATCATACAATCACAATCATACAATCACAATCATACAATCGCAGTCACACAATCACAATCATACAATCGAAATCATACGATCACAATCATACAATCACAATCATACAATCACAATCATACAATCACAATCATAAAATCACAATCATACAACCACAATCATACAATCGCGATCATACAATTACAATCTCCCAAATACAATCATACAATTACAATCATACAATCACAATCATACAATCGAAATCATACAATCAAAAGCATACAATCGCAATCATACGATGACAATCATCCGATCATAATCATACAATCACAATCATACAATCACAATCATACAAACACAATCATACAGTCACAATCATACAATCGCAAGCATACAATCACAATCATACAATCACAATCATACAATCGCAATCATACAATCACAATCATACAATCACTATCATACAATCACAATCATGCAATCACAATCATACTATCGCAATCATACAATCACAATCATACCATCACAATCATACAATCACAATCATACAATCACAATCATACAATCAAATCATACAATCATAATCATACAATCACAATCATACAATCGCAATCATACAATTACAATCTCCCAAATACAATCATACAATTACAATCATACAATCACAATCATGCAATCACAATCATACAATCACAATCATACAAGCAAAATCATACAATCACAATCATACAATCACAATCATACGATCACAATCATATAATTACTACTATACAATCACAGTCATACAAAAACAATCATACAATCACAATCATACAATCACAATCATACAAGCAAAATCATACAATCACAATCATACAATCACAATCATGGAATCACAATCATACAATCACAATCATACAATCGCAAACATACAATCACAATCTCCCAAACACAATCATGCAATCACAATCATACAATCATAATCATACAATCACAATCATACAATCACATCAATACCATCACAATCATACAATCACATCAATACCATCACAATCATACAATCACAATCATGCAATCGCAATCATACAATTACAATCTCCCAAATACAATCGTACAATTACAATCATACAATCGCAATCATACTATCACAATCATACAATCATAATCATACAATCACAATCATACAATCGAAATCATACAATCACTATCATACTATCGCAAACATACTATCACAATAATACAATCACAATCATACAATCAAAATCATACAATCGCAAACATACAATCACAATCATACAATCACAATCATACAACCACAATCATACAATCACAATCATGCAATCGCAATCATACAATCACAATCACACAGTCACAATCATACAATCACAATCATACAATCGCAATCATACAATTACAATCTCCCAAACACAATCATGCAATCACAATCATACAATCATAATCATGCAATCACAATCATACAATCACATCAATACCATCACAATCATACAATCACAATCATACAATCAAATCATACAATCATAATCCTACAATCACAATCATACAATTACAATCTCCCAAATACAATCTCCCAAATACAATCATACAATCACAATCATACAATCACAATCATACAATCACTATCATGCAATCGCAATCATACAATTACAATCTCCCAAATACAATCATACAATTACAATCATACAATCGCAGTCATACTATCACAATCATGCAGTCAAAATCATACAACCACAATCATACAATCACAATCATGCAATCGCAATCATACAATCACAATCATACAATCACAATCATACGATCACAATCATATAATTACTACTATACAATCACAGTCATACAAAAACAATCATACAATCACAATCATACAATCACAATCATACAATCAAATCATACAATCATAATCCTACAATCACAATCATACAATTACAATCTCCCAAATACAATCTCCCAAATACAATCATACAAACACAATCATACAATCACAATCATGCAATCACAATCATACATCACAATCATACAATCGCAAACATACAATCACAATCATACAATCACAATCATACAATCACAATCATACAATCGCAATCATACAATCACAATCATACTATCGCAATCATACAATCACAATCATACCATCACAATCATACAATCACAATCATACAATCACAATCATACAATCAGAATCATACAATCGAAATCATACAATCACAATCATACAATCGCATTCATACAATCACAATCATACAATCACAATCATACAATCGCATTGATACAATTACAATGTCCCAAATACAATCTCCCAAATACAATCATACAATCACAATCATACAATCATAATCATACAATGACAATCATACAATCACAATCATACAATCACAATGATACAATCACAATCATACAATCACAATCATACAATCACAATCATACATTCAAAATCATACAACCACAATCATACAATCACAATCATGCAATCGCAATCATACAATCACAATCATACAATCACAATCATACGATCACAATCATATAATTACTACTATACAATCACAGTCATACAAAAACAATCATACAATCACAATCATACAATCACAATCATACAATCAAATCATACAATCATAATCCTACAATCACAATCATACAATTACAATCTCCCAAATACAATCTCCCAAATACAATCATACAAACACAATCATACAATCACAATCATGCAATCACAATCATACATCACAATCATACAATCGCAAACATACAATCACAATCATACAATCACAATCATACATTCACAATCATACAATCGCAATCATACAATCACAATCATACTATCGCAATCATACAATCACAATCATACCATCACAATCATACAATCACAATCATACAATCACAATCATACAATCAGAATCATACAATCGAAATCATACAATCACAGTCACACAATCACAGTCATACAATCACAATCATACAACCACAATCATACAATCACAATCATACAATCACAATCATACAATCACAATCGCACAACCACAATCAGACAATCACAATCATACAATCACTATCATACAATCACAATCATACAATCACAGTCACACAATCACTATCATACAATCACAATCATACAATCACAGTCACACAATCACAACCATACAATCAAAATCATGCAATCATAATCATACAATCATAATCATACAATCACAATCATACAATCACAATAATACAATCACAATCATACAATCACAATGATACAATCACAATCATACAATCACAATCATACAATCACAATCATACATTCAAAATCATGCAATCACAATCGTACAATGACAATCATCCGATCACAATCATACAATCACAATCATAAAATCGCAATCGTACAATTACAATCATACAATCACAATCATACAATCACAATCGTACAATCACAATCATACAATCACAATCATAAAATCACAATCATACAATCACAATAATACAGTCACCATCACACAATCACAATCATACAATTACAATCTCCAAAATACAATCATACAATCGCAATCATACAATCGCAGTCATACTATCACAATCATGCAGTCAAAATCATACAATCACAATCATACAAAAACAATCATACAATCACAATGATACAATCACAATCATACAATCACAATCATACAATCAAATCATACAATCACAATCATACAATCACAATCATGCATTCAAAATCAAGCAACCACAATCATGCAATCACAATCATGCAATCACAATCATACAATCGCAATCATACAATCGCAATCATACAATCACAATCATACAATCACAATCATACAATCACAATCATACAATCACAATCATACAATCATAATCATACAATCACAATCATACAATCACAATCATACAATCACAATCATACAATCAAATCATACAATCATAATCATACAATCACAATCATACAATCGCAATCATACAATTACAATCATACAATCACAATCATACCATCGCAGTCACACAATCACAATCATACAATCGAAATCATACGATCACAATCATACAATCACAATCATACAATCACAATCATACAATCACAATCATACAATCACAATCATAAAATCACAATCATACAACCACAATCATACAATCGCGATCATACAATTACAATCTCCCAAATACAATCATACAATTACAATCATACAATCACAATCATACAATCGAAATCATACAATCAAAAGCATACAATCGCAATCATACGATGACAATCATCCGATCATAATCATACAATCACAATCATACAATCACAATCATACAAACACAATCATACAGTCACAATCATACAATCGCAAGCATACAATCACAATCATACAATCACAATCATACAATCGCAATCATACAATCACAATCATACAATCACTATCATACAATCACAATCATGCAATCACAATCATACTATCGCAATCATACAATCACAATCATACCATCACAATCATACAATCACAATCATACAATCACAATCATACAATCAAATCATACAATCATAATCATACAATCACAATCATACAATCGCGATCATACAATTACAATCTCCCAAATACAATCATACAATTACAATCATACAATCACAATCATACAATCGAAATCATACAATCAAAAGCATACAATCGCAATCATACGATGACAATCATCCGATCATAATCATACAATCACAATCATACAATCACAATCATACAAACACAATCATACAGTCACAATCATACAATCGCAAGCATACAATCACAATCATACAATCACAATCATACAATCGCAATCATACAATCACAATCATACAATCACTATCATACAATCACAATCATGCAATCACAATCATACTATCGCAATCATACAATCACAATCATACCATCACAATCATACAATCACAATCATACAATCACAATCATACAATCAAATCATACAATCATAATCATACAATCACAATCATACAATCGCAATCATACAATTACAATCTCCCAAATACAATCATACAATTACAATCATACAATCACAATCATGCAATCACAATCATACGATCACAATCATATAATTACTACTATACAATCACAGTCATACAAAAACAATCATACAATCACAATCATACAATCACAATCATACAAGCAAAATCATACAATCACAATCATACAATCACAATCATGGAATCACAATCATACAATCACAATCATACAATCGCAAACATACAATCACAATCTCCCAAACACAATCATGCAATCACAATCATACAATCATAATCATACAATCACAATCATACAATCACATCAATACCATCACAATCATACAATCACATCAATACCATCACAATCATACAATCACAATCATGCAATCGCAATCATACAATTACAATCTCCCAAATACAATCGTACAATTACAATCATACAATCGCAATCATACTATCACAATCATACAATCATAATCATACAATCACAATCATACAATCGAAATCATACAATCACTATCATACTATCGCAAACATACTATCACAATAATACAATCACAATCATACAATCAAAATCATATAATCGCAAACATACAATCACAATCATACAATCACAATCATACAACCACAATCATACAATCACAATCATGCAATCGCAATCATACAATCACAATCACACAGTCACAATCATACAATCACAATCATACAATCGCAATCATACAATTACAATCTCCCAAACACAATCATGCAATCACAATCATACAATCATAATCATGCAATCACAATCATACAATCACATCAATACCATCACAATCATACAATCACAATCATACAATCAAATCATACAATCATAATCCTACAATCACAATCATACAATTACAATCTCCCAAATACAATCTCCCAAATACAATCATACAATCACAATCATACAATCACAATCATACAATCACAATCATGCAATCGCAATCATACAATTACAATCTCCCAAATACAATCATACAATTACAATCATACAATCGCAGTCATACTATCACAATCATGCAGTCAAAATCATACAACCACAATCATACAATCACAATCATGCAATCGCAATCATACAATCACAATCATACAATCACAATCATACGATCACAATCATATAATTACTACTATACAATCACAGTCATACAAAAACAATCATACAATCACAATCATACAATCACAATCATACAATCAAATCATACAATCATAATCCTACAATCACAATCATACAATTACAATCTCCCAAATACAATCTCCCAAATACAATCATACAAACACAATCATACAATCACAATCATGCAATCACAATCATACATCACAATCATACAATCGCAAACATACAATCACAATCATACAATCACAATCATACAATCACAATCATACAATCGCAATCATACAATCACAATCATACTATCGCAATCATACAATCACAATCATACCATCACAATCATACAATCACAATCATACAATCACAATCATACAATCAGAATCATACAATCGAAATCATACAATCACAATCATACAATCGCATTCATACAATCACAATCATACAATCACAATCATACAATCGCATTCATACAATTACAATGTCCCAAATACAATCTCCCAAATACAATCATACAATCACAATCATACAATCATAATCATACAATGACAATCATACAATCACAATCATACAATCACAGTCACACAATCACAGTCATACAATCACAATCATACAACCACAATCATACAATCACAATCATACAATCACAATCATACAATCACAATCGCACAACCACAATCAGACAATCACAATCATACAATCACTATCATACAATCACAATCATACAATCACAGTCACACAATCACTATCATACAATCACAATCATACAATCACAGTCACACAATCACAACCATACAATCAAAATCATGTAATCATAATCATACAATCATAATCATACAATCACAATCATACAATCACAATAATACAATCACAATCATACAATCACAATGATACAATCACAATCATACAATCACAATCATACAATCACAATCATACATTCAAAATCATGCAATCACAATCGTACAATGACAATCATCCGATCACAATCATACAATCACAATCATAAAATCGCAATCGTACAATTACAATCATACAATCACAATCATACAATCACAATCGTACAATCACAATCATACAATCACAATCATAAAATCACAATCATACAATCACAATAATACAGTCACCATCACACAATCACAATCATACAATTACAATCTCCAAAATACAATCATACAATCGCAATCATACAATCGCAGTCATACTATCACAATCATGCAGTCAAAATCATACAATCACAATCATACAAAAACAATCATACAATCACAATGATACAATCACAATCATACAATCACAATCATACAATCAAATCATACAATCACAATCATACAATCACAATCATGCATTCAAAATCATGCAACCACAATCATGCAATCACAATCATGCAATCACAATCATACAATCGCAATCATACAATCGCAATCATACAATCACAATCATACAATCACAATCATACAATCACAATCATACAATCACAATCATACAATCATAATCATACAATCACAATCATACAATCACAATCATACAATCACAATCATACAATCAAATCATACAATCATAATCATACAATCACAATCATACAATCGCAATCATACAATTACAATCTCCCAAATACAATCATACAATTAGAATCATACAATCACAATCATGCAATCGCAATCATACAATCACAATCATACAATCACAATCATACAATCACAATCATACAATCACAATCATACAATCACAATCATACAATCACAGTCACACAATCACAATCATACAAACACAATCATACAATCACAATCATACAATCGCAAGCATACAATCACAATCATACAATCACAATCATACAATCACAATCATACAATCACAATCATACAATCACAATCATACAATCACAGTCACACAATCACAATCATACAAACACAATCATACAATCACAATCATACAATCGCAAGCATACAATCACAATCATACAATCGCAATCATACAATCGCAATCATACAATCACAATCATACAATCACAATCATACTATCGCAATCATACAATCACAATCATACCATCACAATCATACAATTACAATCATACAATCACAATCATACAATCACAATCATACAATCAGAATCATACAATCGAAATCATACACGCACAATCATACAATCGCATTCATACAATCACAATCATACAATCACAATCATACAATCGCATTCATACAATTACAATGTCCCAAATACAATCTCCCAAATACAATCATACAATCACAATCATACAATCATAATCATACAATGACAATCATACAATCACAATCATACAATCACAGTCACACAATCACAGTCATACAATCACAATCATACAACCACAATCATACAATCACAATCATACAATCAGAATCATACAATCGAAATCATACACGCACAATCATACAATCGCATTCATACAATCACAATCATACAATCACAATCATACAATCGCATTCATACAATTACAATGTCCCAAATACAATCTCCCAAATACAATCATACAATCACAATCATACAATCATAATCATACAATGACAATCATACAATCACAATCATACAATCACAGTCACACAATCACAGTCATACAATCACAATCATACAACCACAATCATACAATCACAATCATACAATCACAATCATACAATCACAATCGCACAACCACAATCAGACAATCACAATCATACAATCACTATCATACAATCACAATCATACAATCATAATCATACAACCACAATCATACAATTACATTCTCCCAAATACAATCTCCCAAATACAATCATACAATCACAATCATACAATCACAATCATAAAATCACAATCATACAATCACAATCATACAATCACAATCATACGATCACAATCATACAAACACAATCATACAGTCACAATCATACAATCGCAAGCATACAATCACAATCATACAATCACAATCATACAATCGCAATCATACAATCACAATCATACAATCACTATCATACAATCACAATCATGCAATCACAATCATACTATCGCAATCATACAATCACAATCATACCATCACAATCATACAATCACAATCATACAATCACAATCATACAATCAAATCATACAATCATAATCATACAATCACAATCATACAATCGCAATCATACAATTACAATCTCCCAAATACAATCATACAATTACAATCATACAATCACAATCATGCAATCACAATCATACAATCACAATCATACAAGCAAAATCATACAATCACAATCATACAATCACAATCATACGATCACAATCATATAATTACTACTATACAATCACAGTCATACAAAAACAATCATACAATCACAATCATACAATCACAATCATACAAGCAAAATCATACAATCACAATCATACAATCACAATCATGGAATCACAATCATACAATCACAATCATACAATCGCAAACATACAATCACAATCTCCCAAACACAATCATGCAATCACAATCATACAATCATAATCATACAATCACAATCATACAATCACATCAATACCATCACAATCATACAATCACATCAATACCATCACAATCATACAATCACAATCATGCAATCGCAATCATACAATTACAATCTCCCAAATACAATCGTACAATTACAATCATACAATCGCAATCATACTATCACAATCATACAATCATAATCATACAATCACAATCATACAATCGAAATCATACAATCACTATCATACTATCGCAAACATACTATCACAATAATACAATCACAATCATACAATCAAAATCATACAATCGCAAACATACAATCACAATCATACAATCACAATCATACAACCACAATCATACAATCACAATCATGCAATCGCAATCATACAATCACAATCATACGATCACAATCATATAATTACTACTATACAATCACAGTCATACAAAAACAATCATACAATCACAATCATACAATCACAATCATACAATCAAATCATACAATCATAATCCTACAATCACAATCATACAATTACAATCTCCCAAATACAATCTCCCAAATACAATCATACAAACACAATCATACAATCACAATCATGCAATCACAATCATACATCACAATCATACAATCGCAAACATACAATCACAATCATACAATCACAATCATACAATCACAATCATACAATCGCAATCATACAATCACAATCATACTATCGCAATCATACAATCACAATCATACCATCACAATCATACAATCACAATCATACAATCACAATCATACAATCAGAATCATACAATCGAAATCATACAATCACAATCATACAATCGCATTCATACAATCACAATCATACAATCACAATCATACAATCGCATTGATACAATTACAATGTCCCAAATACAATCTCCCAAATACAATCATACAATCACAATCATACAATCATAATCATACAATGACAATCATACAATCACAATCATACAATCACAATGATACAATCACAATCATACAATCACAATCATACAATCACAATCATACATTCAAAATCATACAACCACAATCATACAATCACAATCATGCAATCGCAATCATACAATCACAATCATACAATCACAATCATACAATCACAATCATACGATCACAATCATATAATTACTACTATACAATCACAGTCATACAAAAACAATCATACAATCACAATCATACAATCACAATCATACAATCAAATCATACAATCATAATCCTACAATCACAATCATACAATTACAATCTCCCAAATACAATCTCCCAAATACAATCATACAAACACAATCATACAATCACAATCATGCAATCACAATCATACATCACAATCATACAATCGCAAACATACAATCACAATCATACAATCACAATCATACATTCACAATCATACAATCGCAATCATACAATCACAATCATACTATCGCAATCATACAATCACAATCATACCATCACAATCATACAATCACAATCATACAATCAGAATCATACAATCGAAATCATACAATCACAGTCACACAATCACAGTCATACAATCACAATCATACAACCACAATCATACAATCACAATCATACAATCACAATCATACAATCACAATCGCACAACCACAATCAGACAATCACAATCATACAATCACTATCATACAATCACAATCATACAATCACAGTCACACAATCACTATCATACAATCACAATCATACAATCACAGTCACACAATCACAACCATACAATCAAAATCATGCAATCATAATCATACAATCATAATCATACAATCACAATCATACAATCACAATAATACAATCACAATCATACAATCACAATGATACAATCACAATCATACAATCACAATCATACAATCACAATCATACATTCAAAATCATGCAATCACAATCGTACAATGACAATCATCCGATCACAATCATACAATCACAATCATAAAATCGCAATCGTACAATTACAATCATACAATCACAATCATACAATCACAATCGTACAATCACAATCATACAATCACAATCATAAAATCACAATCATACAATCACAATAATACAGTCACCATCACACAATCACAATCATACAATTACAATCTCCAAAATACAATCATACAATCGCAATCATACAATCGCAGTCATACTATCACAATCATGCAGTCAAAATCATACAATCACAATCATACAAAAACAATCATACAATCACAATGATACAATCACAATCATACAATCACAATCATACAATCACAATCATACATTCAAAATCATACAACCACAATCATACAATCACAATCATGCAATCGCAATCATACAATCACAATCATACAATCACAATCATACAATCACAATCATACGATCACAATCATATAATTACTACTATACAATCACAGTCATACAAAAACAATCATACAATCACAATCATACAATCACAATCATACAATCAAATCATACAATCATAATCCTACAATCACAATCATACAATTACAATCTCCCAAATACAATCTCCCAAATACAATCATACAAACACAATCATACAATCACAATCATGCAATCACAATCATACATCACAATCATACAATCGCAAACATACAATCACAATCATACAATCACAATCATACATTCACAATCATACAATCGCAATCATACAATCACAATCATACTATCGCAATCATACAATCACAATCATACCATCACAATCATACAATCACAATCATACAATCAGAATCATACAATCGAAATCATACAATCACAGTCACACAATCACAGTCATACAATCACAATCATACAACCACAATCATACAATCACAATCATACAATCACAATCATACAATCACAATCGCACAACCACAATCAGACAATCACAATCATACAATCACTATCATACAATCACAATCATACAATCACAGTCACACAATCACTATCATACAATCACAATCATACAATCACAGTCACACAATCACAACCATACAATCAAAATCATGCAATCATAATCATACAATCATAATCATACAATCACAATCATACAATCACAATAATACAATCACAATCATACAATCACAATGATACAATCACAATCATACAATCACAATCATACAATCACAATCATACATTCAAAATCATGCAATCACAATCGTACAATGACAATCATCCGATCACAATCATACAATCACAATCATAAAATCGCAATCGTACAATTACAATCATACAATCACAATCATACAATCACAATCGTACAATCACAATCATACAATCACAATCATAAAATCACAATCATACAATCACAATAATACAGTCACCATCACACAATCACAATCATACAATTACAATCTCCAAAATACAATCATACAATCGCAATCATACAATCGCAGTCATACTATCACAATCATGCAGTCAAAATCATACAATCACAATCATACAAAAACAATCATACAATCACAATGATACAATCACAATCATACAATCACAATCATACAATCAAATCATACAATCACAATCATACAATCACAATCATGCATTCAAAATCAAGCAACCACAATCATGCAATCACAATCATGCAATCACAATCATACAATCGCAATCATACAATCGCAATCATACAATCACAATCATACAATCACAATCATACAATCACAATCATACAATCACAATCATACAATCATAATCATACAATCACAATCATACAATCACAATCATACAATCACAATCATACAATCAAATCATACAATCATAATCATACAATCACAATCATACAATCGCAATCATACAATTACAATCATACAATCACAATCATACCATCGCAGTCACACAATCACAATCATACAATCGAAATCATACGATCACAATCATACAATCACAATCATACAATCACAATCATACAATCACAATCATACAATCACAATCATAAAATCACAATCATACAACCACAATCATACAATCGCGATCATACAATTACAATCTCCCAAATACAATCATACAATTACAATCATACAATCACAATCATACAATCGAAATCATACAATCAAAAGCATACAATCGCAATCATACGATGACAATCATCCGATCATAATCATACAATCACAATCATACAATCACAATCATACAAACACAATCATACAGTCACAATCATACAATCGCAAGCATACAATCACAATCATACAATCACAATCATACAATCGCAATCATACAATCACAATCATACAATCACTATCATACAATCACAATCATGCAATCACAATCATACTATCGCAATCATACAATCACAATCATACCATCACAATCATACAATCACAATCATACAATCACAATCATACAATCAAATCATACAATCATAATCATACAATCACAATCATACAATCGCGATCATACAATTACAATCTCCCAAATACAATCATACAATTACAATCATACAATCACAATCATACAATCGAAATCATACAATCAAAAGCATACAATCGCAATCATACGATGACAATCATCCGATCATAATCATACAATCACAATCATACAATCACAATCATACAAACACAATCATACAGTCACAATCATACAATCGCAAGCATACAATCACAATCATACAATCACAATCATACAATCGCAATCATACAATCACAATCATACAATCACTATCATACAATCACAATCATGCAATCACAATCATACTATCGCAATCATACAATCACAATCATACCATCACAATCATACAATCACAATCATACAATCACAATCATACAATCAAATCATACAATCATAATCATACAATCACAATCATACAATCGCAATCATACAATTACAATCTCCCAAATACAATCATACAATTACAATCATACAATCACAATCATGCAATCACAATCATACGATCACAATCATATAATTACTACTATACAATCACAGTCATACAAAAACAATCATACAATCACAATCATACAATCACAATCATACAAGCAAAATCATACAATCACAATCATACAATCACAATCATGGAATCACAATCATACAATCACAATCATACAATCGCAAACATACAATCACAATCTCCCAAACACAATCATGCAATCACAATCATACAATCATAATCATACAATCACAATCATACAATCACATCAATACCATCACAATCATACAATCACATCAATACCATCACAATCATACAATCACAATCATGCAATCGCAATCATACAATTACAATCTCCCAAATACAATCGTACAATTACAATCATACAATCGCAATCATACTATCACAATCATACAATCATAATCATACAATCACAATCATACAATCGAAATCATACAATCACTATCATACTATCGCAAACATACTATCACAATAATACAATCACAATCATACAATCAAAATCATATAATCGCAAACATACAATCACAATCATACAATCACAATCATACAACCACAATCATACAATCACAATCATGCAATCGCAATCATACAATCACAATCACACAGTCACAATCATACAATCACAATCATACAATCGCAATCATACAATTACAATCTCCCAAACACAATCATGCAATCACAATCATACAATCATAATCATGCAATCACAATCATACAATCACATCAATACCATCACAATCATACAATCACAATCATACAATCAAATCATACAATCATAATCCTACAATCACAATCATACAATTACAATCTCCCAAATACAATCTCCCAAATACAATCATACAATCACAATCATACAATCACAATCATACAATCACAATCATGCAATCGCAATCATACAATTACAATCTCCCAAATACAATCATACAATTACAATCATACAATCGCAGTCATACTATCACAATCATGCAGTCAAAATCATACAACCACAATCATACAATCACAATCATGCAATCGCAATCATACAATCACAATCATACAATCACAATCATACGATCACAATCATATAATTACTACTATACAATCACAGTCATACAAAAACAATCATACAATCACAATCATACAATCACAATCATACAATCAAATCATACAATCATAATCCTACAATCACAATCATACAATTACAATCTCCCAAATACAATCTCCCAAATACAATCATACAAACACAATCATACAATCACAATCATGCAATCACAATCATACATCACAATCATACAATCGCAAACATACAATCACAATCATACAATCACAATCATACAATCACAATCATACAATCGCAATCATACAATCACAATCATACTATCGCAATCATACAATCACAATCATACCATCACAATCATACAATCACAATCATACAATCACAATCATACAATCAGAATCATACAATCGAAATCATACAATCACAATCATACAATCGCATTCATACAATCACAATCATACAATCACAATCATACAATCGCATTCATACAATTACAATGTCCCAAATACAATCTCCCAAATACAATCATACAATCACAATCATACAATCATAATCATACAATGACAATCATACAATCACAATCATACAATCACAGTCACACAATCACAGTCATACAATCACAATCATACAACCACAATCATACAATCACAATCATACAATCACAATCATACAATCACAATCGCACAACCACAATCAGACAATCACAATCATACAATCACTATCATACAATCACAATCATACAATCACAGTCACACAATCACTATCATACAATCACAATCATACAATCACAGTCACACAATCACAACCATACAATCAAAATCATGTAATCATAATCATACAATCATAATCATACAATCACAATCATACAATCACAATAATACAATCACAATCATACAATCACAATGATACAATCACAATCATACAATCACAATCATACAATCACAATCATACATTCAAAATCATGCAATCACAATCGTACAATGACAATCATCCGATCACAATCATACAATCACAATCATAAAATCGCAATCGTACAATTACAATCATACAATCACAATCATACAATCACAATCGTACAATCACAATCATACAATCACAATCATAAAATCACAATCATACAATCACAATAATACAGTCACCATCACACAATCACAATCATACAATTACAATCTCCAAAATACAATCATACAATCGCAATCATACAATCGCAGTCATACTATCACAATCATGCAGTCAAAATCATACAATCACAATCATACAAAAACAATCATACAATCACAATGATACAATCACAATCATACAATCACAATCATACAATCAAATCATACAATCACAATCATACAATCACAATCATGCATTCAAAATCATGCAACCACAATCATGCAATCACAATCATGCAATCACAATCATACAATCGCAATCATACAATCGCAATCATACAATCACAATCATACAATCACAATCATACAATCACAATCATACAATCACAATCATACAATCATAATCATACAATCACAATCATACAATCACAATCATACAATCACAATCATACAATCAAATCATACAATCATAATCATACAATCACAATCATACAATCGCAATCATACAATTACAATCTCCCAAATACAATCATACAATTAGAATCATACAATCACAATCATGCAATCGCAATCATACAATCACAATCATACAATCACAATCATACAATCACAATCATACAATCACAATCATACAATCACAATCATACAATCACAGTCACACAATCACAATCATACAAACACAATCATACAATCACAATCATACAATCGCAAGCATACAATCACAATCATACAATCACAATCATACAATCACAATCATACAATCACAATCATACAATCACAATCATACAATCACAGTCACACAATCACAATCATACAAACACAATCATACAATCACAATCATACAATCGCAAGCATACAATCACAATCATACAATCGCGATCATACAATCGCAATCATACAATCACAATCATACAATCACAATCATACTATCGCAATCATACAATCACAATCATACCATCACAATCATACAATTACAATCATACAATCACAATCATACAATCACAATCATACAATCAGAATCATACAATCGAAATCATACACGCACAATCATACAATCGCATTCATACAATCACAATCATACAATCACAATCATACAATCGCATTCATACAATTACAATGTCCCAAATACAATCTCCCAAATACAATCATACAATCACAATCATACAATCATAATCATACAATGACAATCATACAATCACAATCATACAATCACAGTCACACAATCACAGTCATACAATCACAATCATACAACCACAATCATACAATCACAATCATACAATCAGAATCATACAATCGAAATCATACACGCACAATCATACAATCGCATTCATACAATCACAATCATACAATCACAATCATACAATCGCATTCATACAATTACAATGTCCCAAATACAATCTCCCAAATACAATCATACAATCACAATCATACAATCATAATCATACAATGACAATCATACAATCACAATCATACAATCACAGTCACACAATCACAGTCATACAATCACAATCATACAACCACAATCATACAATCACAATCATACAATCACAATCATACAATCACAATCGCACAACCACAATCAGACAATCACAATCATACAATCACTATCATACAATCACAATCATACAATCATAATCATACAACCACAATCATACAATTACATTCTCCCAAATACAATCTCCCAAATACAATCATACAATCACAATCATACAATCACAATCATAAAATCACAATCATACAATCACAATCATACAATCACAATCATACGATCACAATCATACAAACACAATCATACAGTCACAATCATACAATCGCAAGCATACAATCACAATCATACAATCACAATCATACAATCGCAATCATACAATCACAATCATACAATCACTATCATACAATCACAATCATGCAATCACAATCATACTATCGCAATCATACAATCACAATCATACCATCACAATCATACAATCACAATCATACAATCACAATCATACAATCAAATCATACAATCATAATCATACAATCACAATCATACAATCGCAATCATACAATTACAATCTCCCAAATACAATCATACAATTACAATCATACAATCACAATCATGCAATCACAATCATACAATCACAATCATACAAGCAAAATCATACAATCACAATCATACAATCACAATCATACGATCACAATCATATAATTACTACTATACAATCACAGTCATACAAAAACAATCATACAATCACAATCATACAATCACAATCATACAAGCAAAATCATACAATCACAATCATACAATCACAATCATGGAATCACAATCATACAATCACAATCATACAATCGCAAACATACAATCACAATCTCCCAAACACAATCATGCAATCACAATCATACAATCATAATCATACAATCACAATCATACAATCACATCAATACCATCACAATCATACAATCACATCAATACCATCACAATCATACAATCACAATCATGCAATCGCAATCATACAATTACAATCTCCCAAATACAATCGTACAATTACAATCATACAATCGCAATCATACTATCACAATCATACAATCATAATCATACAATCACAATCATACAATCGAAATCATACAATCACTATCATACTATCGCAAACATACTATCACAATAATACAATCACAATCATACAATCAAAATCATACAATCGCAAACATACAATCACAATCATACAATCACAATCATACAACCACAATCATACAATCACAATCATGCAATCGCAATCATACAATCACAATCACACAGTCACAATCATACAATCACAATCATACAATCGCAATCATACAATTACAATCTCCCAAACACAATCATGCAATCACAATCATACAATCATAATCATGCAATCACAATCATACAATCACATCAATACCATCACAATCATACAATCACAATCATACAATCAAATCATACAATCATAATCCTACAATCACAATCATACAATTACAATCTCCCAAATACAATCTCCCAAATACAATCATACAATCACAATCATACAATCACAATCATACAATCACAATCATGCAATCGCAATCATACAATTACAATCTCCCAAATACAATCATACAATTACAATCATACAATCGCAGTCATACTATCACAATCATGCAGTCAAAATCATACAACCACAATCATACAATCACAATCATGCAATCGCAATCATACAATCACAATCA
This sequence comes from Megachile rotundata, assembly GCF_050947335.1. Lineage (NCBI taxonomy): Eukaryota > Metazoa > Arthropoda > Insecta > Hymenoptera > Megachilidae > Megachile > Megachile rotundata. Next base: position 1,771,106 of record NW_027473337.1, on the reverse strand, counting down.
TACAATCACAATCATACGATCACAATCATATAATTACTACTATACAATCACAGTCATACAAAAACAATCATACAATCACAATCATACAATCACAATCATACAATCAAATCATACAATCATAATCCTACAATCACAATCATACAATTACAATCTCCCAAATACAATCTCCCAAATACAATCATACAAACACAATCATACAATCACAATCATGCAATCACAATCATACATCACAATCATACAATCGCAAACATACAATCACAATCATACAATCACAATCATACAATCACAATCATACAATCGCAATCATACAATCACAATCATACTATCGCAATCATACAATCACAATCATACCATCACAATCATACAATCACAATCATACAATCACAATCATACAATCAGAATCATACAATCGAAATCATACAATCACAATCATACAATCGCATTCATACAATCACAATCATACAATCACAATCATACAATCGCATTCATACAATTACAATGTCCCAAATACAATCTCCCAAATACAATCATACAATCACAATCATACAATCATAATCATACAATGACAATCATACAATCACAATCATACAATCACAGTCACACAATCACAGTCATACAATCACAATCATACAACCACAATCATACAATCACAATCATACAATCACAATCATACAATCACAATCGCACAACCACAATCAGACAATCACAATCATACAATCACTATCATACAATCACAATCATACAATCACAGTCACACAATCACTATCATACAATCACAATCATACAATCACAGTCACACAATCACAACCATACAATCAAAATCATGTAATCATAATCATACAATCATAATCATACAATCACAATCATACAATCACAATAATACAATCACAATCATACAATCACAATGATACAATCACAATCATACAATCACAATCATACAATCACAATCATACATTCAAAATCATGCAATCACAATCGTACAATGACAATCATCCGATCACAATCATACAATCACAATCATAAAATCGCAATCGTACAATTACAATCATACAATCACAATCATACAATCACAATCGTACAATCACAATCATACAATCACAATCATAAAATCACAATCATACAATCACAATAATACAGTCACCATCACACAATCACAATCATACAATTACAATCTCCAAAATACAATCATACAATCGCAATCATACAATCGCAGTCATACTATCACAATCATGCAGTCAAAATCATACAATCACAATCATACAAAAACAATCATACAATCACAATGATACAATCACAATCATACAATCACAATCATACAATCAAATCATACAATCACAATCATACAATCACAATCATGCATTCAAAATCATGCAACCACAATCATGCAATCACAATCATGCAATCACAATCATACAATCGCAATCATACAATCGCAATCATACAATCACAATCATACAATCACAATCATACAATCACAATCATACAATCACAATCATACAATCATAATCATACAATCACAATCATACAATCACAATCATACAATCACAATCATACAATCAAATCATACAATCATAATCATACAATCACAATCATACAATCGCAATCATACAATTACAATCTCCCAAATACAATCATACAATTAGAATCATACAATCACAATCATGCAATCGCAATCATACAATCACAATCATACAATCACAATCATACAATCACAATCATACAATCACAATCATACAATCACAATCATACAATCACAGTCACACAATCACAATCATACAAACACAATCATACAATCACAATCATACAATCGCAAGCATACAATCACAATCATACAATCACAATCATACAATCACAATCATACAATCACAATCATACAATCACAATCATACAATCACAGTCACACAATCACAATCATACAAACACAATCATACAATCACAATCATACAATCGCAAGCATACAATCACAATCATACAATCGCAATCATACAATCGCAATCATACAATCACAATCATACAATCACAATCATACTATCGCAATCATACAATCACAATCATACCATCACAATCATACAATTACAATCATACAATCACAATCATACAATCACAATCATACAATCAGAATCATACAATCGAAATCATACACGCACAATCATACAATCGCATTCATACAATCACAATCATACAATCACAATCATACAATCGCATTCATACAATTACAATGTCCCAAATACAATCTCCCAAATACAATCATACAATCACAATCATACAATCATAATCATACAATGACAATCATACAATCACAATCATACAATCACAGTCACACAATCACAGTCATACAATCACAATCATACAACCACAATCATACAATCACAATCATACAATCAGAATCATACAATCGAAATCATACACGCACAATCATACAATCGCATTCATACAATCACAATCATACAATCACAATCATACAATCGCATTCATACAATTACAATGTCCCAAATACAATCTCCCAAATACAATCATACAATCACAATCATACAATCATAATCATACAATGACAATCATACAATCACAATCATACAATCACAGTCACACAATCACAGTCATACAATCACAATCATACAACCACAATCATACAATCACAATCATACAATCACAATCATACAATCACAATCGCACAACCACAATCAGACAATCACAATCATACAATCACTATCATACAATCACAATCATACAATCATAATCATACAACCACAATCATACAATTACATTCTCCCAAATACAATCTCCCAAATACAATCATACAATCACAATCATACAATCACAATCATAAAATCACAATCATACAATCACAATCATACAATCACAATCATACGATCACAATCATATAATTACTACTATACAATCACAGTCATACAAAAACAATCATACAATCACAATCATACAATCACAATCATACAAGCAAAATCATACAATCACAATCATACAATCACAATCATGGAATCACAATCATACAATCACAATCATACAATCGCAAACATACAATCACAATCTCCCAAACACAATCATGCAATCACAATCATACAATCATAATCATACAATCACAATCATACAATCACATCAATACCATCACAATCATACAATCACAAACATGCAATCGCAATCATACAATTACAATCTCCCAAATACAATCATACAATTACAATCATACAATCGCAATCATACTATCACAATCATACAATCAAAATCATACAATCACAATCATACAATCGAAATCATACAATCACTATCATACTATCACAAACATACTATCACAATAATACAATCACAATCATACAAACAAAATCATACAATCGCAAACATACAATCACAATCATACAATCACAATCATACAATCACAATCATACAATCACAATCATGCAATCGCAATCATACAATCACAATCACACAGTCACAATCATACAATCACAATCATACAATCGCAATCATACAATTACAATCTCCCAAACACAATCATGCAATCACAATCATACAATCATAATCATACAATCATAGTCATACAATCACATCAATACCATCACAATCATACAATCACAATCATACAATCAAATCATACAATCATAATCCTACAATCACAATCATACAATTACAATCTCCCAAATACAATCTCCCAAATACAATCATACAATCACAATCATACAATCACAATCATACAATCACAATCATACAATCACAATCATACAATCAGAATCATACAATCACAGTCATACAATCACAGTCATACAATCACAATCACACAATCACAATCATGCAACCACAATCATACAATCATAATCATACAATCACAATCATACAATCACATCAATACCATCACAATCATACAATCACATCAATACCATCACAATCATACAATCACAATCATACAATCGCAATCATACAATTACAATCTCCCAAACACAATCATGCAATCACAATCATACAATCATAATCATACAATCATAGTCATACAATCACATCAATACCATCACAATCATACAATCACAATCATACAATCAAATCATACAATCATAATCCTACAATCACAATCATACAATTACAATCTCCCAAATACAATCTCCCAAATACAATCATACAATCACAATCATACAATCACAATCATACAATCACAATCATACAATCACAATCATACAATCAGAATCATACAATCACAGTCATACAATCACAGTCATACAATCACAATCATACAATCACAATCATACAATCACAATCATGCAATCGCAATCATACAATTACAATCTCCCAAATACAATCATACAATTACAATCATACAATCGCAATCATACTATCACAATCATACAATCAAAATCATACAATCACAGTCATACAATCACAATCTTACAATTACAATCATACAATCACAATCATACAATCAAAATCATGCAATCGCAATCAAACAATTACAATCTCCCAAATACAATCATACAATTACAATCATACAATCGCAATCATACTATCACAATCATACAATCAAAATCATACAATCACAATCATACAATCGAAATCATACAATCACTATCATACTATCACAAACATACTATCACAATAATACAATCACAATCATACAATCAAAATCATACAATCACAATCATACAATCACAATCATGCAAACACAATCATACAATCACAATCATGCAATCACAATCATACATCACAAACATACAATCGCAAACATACAATCACAATCATACAATCACAATCATACAATCACAATCATACGATCACAATGATACAATTACAATCATACAATCACAATCATACAATCACAATCATAAAATCACATTCATACAATCGCAATCATACAATTACAATCTCCCAAATACAATCATACAATTACAATCATACAATCGCAATCATACTATCACAATCATACAATCAAAATCATACAATCACAATCATACAATCGAAATCATACAATCGAAATCATACAATCACAATCACACAATCACAATCATACAATCGAAATCATACAATCAAAATCATACAATCGCAATCATACGATGACAATCATACGATCACAATCATACAATCACAATCATACAATCACAATCATACAAACACAATCATACAATCACAATCATACAAGCAAAGTCATACAATCACAATCATACAATCACAATCATGGAATCACAATCATACAATCACAATCATACAATCGCAAACATACAATCACAATCTCCCAAACACAATCATGCAATCACAATCATACAATCATAATCATACAATCACAATCATACAATCACATCAATACCATCACAATCGTAAAATCACATCAATACCATCACAATCATACAATCACAATCATGCAATCGCAATCATACAATTACAATCTCCCAAATACAATCATACAATTACAATCATACAATCGCAATCATACTATCACAATCATACAATCAAAATCATACAATCACAATCATACAATCGAAATCATACAATCACTATCATACTATCACAAACATACTATCACAATAATACAATCACAATCATACAATCAAAATCATACAATCGCAAACATACAATCACAATCATACAATCACAATCATACAATCACAATCATACAATCACAATCATGCCATCGCAATCATACAATCACAATCACACAGTCACAATCATACAATCACAATCATACAATCGCAATCATACAATTACAATCTCCCAAATACAATCTCCCAAATACAATCATACAATCACAATCATACAATCGCAATCATACAATCACAATCATACAATCACAATCATGCAATCATAATCATACAATCACAATCATACAATCACAATCATACAATCACAATCATATAATCACAATCACACAATCACAATCACAATCATACAATCACAATCACACAATCACAATCACACAATCACAATCATACAATCACAATCATACAATCACAATCATACAATCACAATCATACAATCACAATCATGCAATCGCAATCATACAATTACAATCTCCCAAATACAATCATACAATTACAATCATACAATCGCAATCATACTATCACAATCATACAATCAAAATCATACAATCACAATCATACAATCGAAATCATACAATCACTATCATACTATCACAAACATACCATCACAGTAATACAATCACAATCATACAATCGAAATCATACAATCACAATCACACAATCACAATCATACAATCGAAATCATACAATCAAAATCATACAATCGCAATCATACGATGACAATCATCCGATCACAATCATACAATCACAATCATACAATCACAATCATACAAACACAATCATACAATCACAATCATACAATCGCAATCATACAATCACAATCATACAATCGAAATCACACAATCAAAATCATACAATCACAATCATACAATCACAATCATACAATCACAATCATACAATCACAATCATACAATCACAATCATACAATCACAATCATACAATCACAATCATACAATCACAATCATACAATCACAATCATACAATCGCAATCATACAATTACAATCTCCCAAATACAATCATACAATTACAATCATACAATCACAATCATACAATCGAAATCATACAATCAAAAGCATACAATCGCAATCATACGATGACAATCATCCGATCATAATCATACAATCACAATCATACAATCACAATCATACAAACACAATCATACAATCACAATCATACAATCGCAAGCATACAATCACAATCATACAATCACAATCATACAATCGCAATCATACAATCACAATCATACAATCACAATCATACAATCAAAATCATACAATCACAATCATACTATCGCAATCATACAATCACAATCATACCATCACAATCATACAATTACAATCATACAATCACAATCATACAATCACAATCATACAATCACAATCATACAATCACAATCATACAATCACAGTCACACAATCACAGTCATGCAATCACAATCATACAATCACAATCATACTATCACAATCGTACAATCACAATCATACAATCACAATCATACAATCGAAATCATACAATCACTATCATACTATCACAAACATACCATCACAGTAATACAATCACAATCATACAATCAAAATCATACAATCACAATCATACAATCACAATCATGCAAACATAATCATACAATCACAATAATGCAATCACAATCATACATCACAATCATACAATCGCAAACATACAATCACAAGCATACAATCACAATCATACAATCACAATCATACGATCACAATGATACAATTACAATCATACAATCACAATCATACAATCACAATCATAAAATCACATTCATACAATCGCAATCATACAATTACAATCTCCCAAATACAATCATACAATTACAATCATACAATCGCAATCATACTATCACAATCATACAATCAAAATCATACAATCACAATCATACAATCGAAATCATACAATCGAAATCATACAATCACAATCACACAATCACAATCATACAATCGAAATCATACAATCAAAATCATACAATCGCATTCATACGATGACAATCATCCGATCACAATCATACAATCACAATCATACAATCACAATCATACAAACACAATCATACAATCACAATCATACAATCGCAATCATACAATCACAATCATACAATCGAAATCATACAATCAAAATCATACAATCGCAATCATACGATGACAATAATACAATCACAATCATACAATCACAATGATACAATCACAATCATACGATCACAATGATACAATTACAATCATACAATCACAATCATACAATCACAATCATACAATCACAATCATAAAATCACAATCATACAATCACAATAATACAGTCACCATCATACAATCACAATCATACAATCACAATCATACAATCACAATCATACAATCACAATCATACAATCACAATCATACAATCACAATCATACAATCACAATCATACAATCACAATCATACAATCACAATCATACAATCACAATCATACAATCACAATCATACAATCACAATCATACAATCACAATCATACAATCACAATCATACAATCACAATCATACAATCACAATCATACAATCACAATCATACAATCGCAATCATACAATTACAATCTCCCAAATACAATCATACAATTACAATCATACAATCACAATCATACAATCGAAATCATACAATCAAAAGCATACAATCGCAATCATACGATGACAATCATCCGATCATAATCATACAATCACAATCATACAATCACAATCATACAAACACAATCATACAATCACAATCATACAATCGCAAGCATACAATCACAATCATACAATCACAATCATACAATCGCAATCATACAATCACAATCATACAATCACAATCATACAATCACAATCATACAATCACAATCATACTATCGCAATCATACAATCACAATCATACCATCACAATCATACAATTACAATCATACAATCACAATCATACAATCACAATCATACAATCAGAATCATACAATCGAAATCATACAATCACAATCATACAATCGCATTCATACAATCACAATCATACAATCACAATCATACAATCGCATTCATACAATTACAATGTCCCAAATACAATCTCCCAAATACAATCATACAATCACAATCGTACAATCATAATCATACAATGACAATCATACAATCACAATCATACAATCACAGTCACACAATCACAGTCATACAATCACAATCATACAACCACAATCATACAATCACAATCATACAATCACAATCATACAATCACAATCGCACAACCACAATCAGACAATCACAATCATACAATCACTATCATACAATCACAATCATACAATCACAGTCACACAATCACTATCATACAATCACAATCATACAATCACAGTCACACAATCACAACCATACAATCAAAATCATGCAATCATAATCATACAATCATAATCATACAATCACAATCATACAATCACAATAATACAATCACAATCATACAATCACAATGATACAATCACAATGATACAATCACAATCATACAATCACAATCATACAATCACAATCATACATTCAAAATCATGCAATCACAATCATACAATGACAATCATCCGATCACAATCATACAATCACAATCATAAAATCGCAATCGTACAATTACAATCATACAATCACAATCATACAATCACAATCGTACAATCACAATCATACAATCACAACCATAAAATCACAATCATACAATCACAATAATACAGTCACCATCACACAATCACAATCATACAATTACAATCTCCAAAATACAATCATACAATCGCAATCATACAATCGCAGTCATACTATCACAATCATGCAGTCAAAATCGTACAATCACAATCATACAAAAACAATCATACAATCACAATGATACAATCACAATCATACAATCACAATCATACATTCGCAATCATACAATCACAATCATACAATCACAATCATGCATTCAAAATCATGCAACCACAATCATACAATCACAATCATGCAATCACAATCATACAATCGCAATCATACAATCGCAATCATACAATCACAATCATACAATCACAATCATACAATCACAATCATACAATCACAATCATACAATCATAATCATACAATCACAATCATACAATCACAATCATACAATCAAATCATACAATCATAATCATACAATCACAATCATACAATCGCAATCATACAATTACAATCTCCCAAATACAATCATACAATTACAATCATACAATCACAATCATGCAATCACAATCATACAATCACAATCATACAATCACAATCATACAATCACAATCATACAATCACAATCATACAATCATAATCCTACAATCACAATCATACAATTACAATCTCCCAAATACAATCTCCCAAATACAATCATACAATCACAATCATACAATCACAATCATACAATCACAATCATACAATCACAATCATACAATCACAATCATACAATCAGAATCATACAATCACAGTCATACAATCACAGTCATACAATCACAATCATACAATCACAATCATACAATCACAATCATGCAATCGCAATCATACAATTACAATCTCCCAAATACAATCATACAATTACAATCATACAATCGCAATCATACTATCACAATCATACAATCAAAATCATACAGTCACAGTCATACAATCACAATCTTACAATTACAATCATACAATCACAATCATACAATCAAAATCATGCAATCGCAATCAAACGATGACAATCATCCGACCACAATCATACAATCGCAATCGTACAATTACAATCATCCAATCACAATCATAAAATCACAATCATACAATCGCAATAATACAGTCACCATCACACAATCACAATCATACAATTACAATCTCCCAAATACAATCATACAATCACAATCATACAATCGCAGTCATACTATCACAATCATGCAGTCAAAATCATACAATCACAATCATACAAAAACAATCATACAATCACAATGATACAGTCACAACCATACAATCACAATCATACATTCGCAATCATACAATCACAATCATACAATCACAATCATACATTCAAAATCATGCAATCACAATCATACAACCACAATCATACAATCACAATCATACAATCACAATCATACAATCAGAATCATACAATCGAAATCATACAATCACAATCATACAATCGCATTCATACAATCACAATCATACAATCACAATCATACAATCGCATTCATACAATTACAATGTCCCAAATACAATCTCCCAAATACAATCATACAATCACAATCATACAATCGAAATCATACAATCAAAAGCATACAATCGCAATCATACAATCACAATCATACAATCACTATCATACAATCACAATCATGCAATCACAATCATGCAATCGCAATCATACAATCACAATCATACAATCACAATCATACGATCACAATCATATAATTACTACTATACAATCACAGTCATACAAAAACAATCATACAATCACAATCATACAATCACAATCATACAATCAAAATCATACAATCACAATCATACAATCACAATCATGGAATCCCAATCATACAATCACAATCATACAATCGCAAACATACAATCACAATCTCCCAAACACAATCATGCAATCACAATCATACAATCACAATCATACAATCACATCAATACCATCACAATCATACAATCACAAACATGCAATCGCAATCATACAATTACAATCTCCCAAATACAATCATACAATTACAATCATACAATCGCAATCATACTATCACAATCATACAATCAAAATCATACAATCACAATCATACAATCGAAATCATACAATCACTATCATACTATCACAAACATACTATCACAATAATACAATCACAATCATACAATCACAATCATGCAATCGCAATCATACAATCACAATCACACAGTCACAATCATACAATCACAATCATACAATCGCAATCATACAATTACAATCTCCCAAACACAATCATGCAATCACAATCATACAATCATAATCATACAATCATAGTCATACAATCACATCAATACCATCACAATCATACAATCACACTTCATACAATCAAATCATACAATCATAATCCTACAATCACAATCATACAATTACAATCTCCCAAATACAATCTCCCAAATACAATCATACAATCACAATCATACAATCACAATCATACAATCAGAATCATACAATCACAGTCATACAATCACAGTCATACAATCACAATCATACAATCACAATCATACAATCACAATCATACAATCACAATCATGCAATCGCAATCATACAATTACAATCTCCCAAATACAATCATACAATTACAATCATACAATCGCAATCATACTATCACAATCATACAATCAAAATCATACAATCACAGTCATACAATCACAATCTTACAATTACAATCATACAATCACAATCATACAATCAAAATCATGCAATCGCAATCAAACGATGACAATCATCCGACCACAATCATACAATCGCAATCGTACAATTACAATCATACAATCACAATCATAAAATCACAATCATGCAATCACAATAATACAGTCACCATCACACAATCACAATCATACAATTACAATCTCCCAAATACAATCATACAATCACAATCATTCAATCGCAGTCATACTATCACAATCATGCAGTCAAAATCATACAATCACAATCATACAAAAACAATCATACAATCACAATGATACAGTCACAACCATACAATCACAATCATACATTCGCAATCATACAATCACAATCAAACAATCACAATCATACATTCAAAATCATGCAATCACAATCATACAATCACAATCATGCAATCACAATCATACAATCGCAATCATACAGTCGCAATCATACAATCACAATCATACAATCACAATCATGCAATCGCAATCATACAATTACAATCTCCCAAATACAATCATACAATCGCAATCATACAGTCGCAATCATACAATCACAATCATACAATCACAATCATACAATCACAATCATACAATCACAATCATACAATCATAATCATACAATCACAATCATACAATCACAATCATACAATCATAATCATACAATCACAATCATACAATCGCAATCATACAGTCGCAATCATACAATCACAATCATACAATCACAATCATAGAATCACAATCATACAATCACAATCATACAATCACAATCATACAATCGCAATCATACAATCACAATCATACAATCACAATCATACAATCGAAATCATACAATCAAAATCATACAATCACAATCATACAATCACAATCATACAATCACAATCATACAATCACAATCATACAATCACAATCATACAATCACAATCATACAATCACAATCATACAATCACAATCATACAATCACAATCATACAATCGCAATCATACAATTACAATCTCCCAAATACAATCATACAATTACAATCATACAATCACAATCATACAATCGAAATCATACAATCAAAAGCATACAATCGCAATCATACGATGACAATCATCCGATCATAATCATACAATCACAATCATACAATCACAATCATACAAACACAATCATACAATCACAATCATACAATCGCAAGCATACAATCACAATCATACAATCACAATCATACAATCGCAATCATACAATCACAATCATACAATCACAATCATACAATCAAAATCATACAATCACAATCATACTATCGCAATCATACAATCACAATCATACCATCACAATCATACAATTACAATCATACAATCACAATCATACAATCACAATCATACAATCACAATCATACAATCACAATCATACAATCACAGTCACACAATCACAGTCATGCAATCACAATCATACAATCACAATCATACTATCACAATCGTACAATCACAATCATACAATCACAATCATACAATCGAAATCATACAATCACTATCATACTATCACAAACATACCATCACAGTAATACAATCACAATCATACAATCAAAATCATACAATCACAATCATACAATCACAATCATGCAAACATAATCATACAATCACAATAATGCAATCACAATCATACATCACAATCATACAATCGCAAACATACAATCACAAGCATACAATCACAATCATACAATCACAATCATACGATCACAATGATACAATTACAATCATACAATCACAATCATACAATCACAATCATAAAATCACATTCATACAATCGCAATCATACAATTACAATCTCCCAAATACAATCATACAATTACAATCATACAATCGCAATCATACTATCACAATCATACAATCAAAATCATACAATCACAATCATACAATCGAAATCATACAATCGAAATCATACAATCACAATCACACAATCACAATCATACAATCGAAATCATACAATCAAAATCATACAATCGCATTCATACGATGACAATCATCCGATCACAATCATACAATCACAATCATACAATCACAATCATACAAACACAATCATACAATCACAATCATACAATCGCAATCATACAATCACAATCATACAATCGAAATCATACAATCAAAATCATACAATCGCAATCATACGATGACAATAATACAATCACAATCATACAATCACAATGATACAATCACAATCATACGATCACAATGATACAATTACAATCATACAATCACAATCATACAATCACAATCATACAATCACAATCATAAAATCACAATCATACAATCACAATAATACAGTCACCATCATACAATCACAATCATACAATCACAATCATACAATCACAATCATACAATCACAATCATACAATCACAATCATACAATCACAATCATACAATCACAATCATACAATCACAATCATACAATCACAATCATACAATCACAATCATACAATCACAATCATACAATCACAATCATACAATCACAATCATACAATCACAATCATACAATCACAATCATACAATCACAATCATACAATCACAATCATACAATCACAATCATACAATCACAATCATACAATCACAATCATACAATCGCAATCATACAATCGCAATCATACAATTACAATCTCCCAAATACAATCATACAATTACAATCATACAATCACAATCATACAATCGAAATCATACAATCAAAAGCATACAATCGCAATCATACGATGACAATCATCCGATCATAATCATACAATCACAATCATACAATCACAATCATACAAACACAATCATACAATCACAATCATACAATCGCAAGCATACAATCACAATCATACAATCACAATCATACAATCGCAATCATACAATCACAATCATACAATCACAATCATACAATCACAATCATACAATCACAATCATACTATCGCAATCATACAATCACAATCATACCATCACAATCATACAATTACAATCATACAATCACAATCATACAATCACAATCATACAATCAGAATCATACAATCGAAATCATACAATCACAATCATACAATCGCATTCATACAATCACAATCATACAATCACAATCATACAATCGCATTCATACAATTACAATGTCCCAAATACAATCTCCCAAATACAATCATACAATCACAATCGTACAATCATAATCATACAATGACAATCATACAATCACAATCATACAATCACAGTCACACAATCACAGTCATACAATCACAATCATACAACCACAATCATACAATCACAATCATACAATCACAATCATACAATCACAATCGCACAACCACAATCAGACAATCACAATCATACAATCACTATCATACAATCACAATCATACAATCACAGTCACACAATCACTATCATACAATCACAATCATACAATCACAGTCACACAATCACAACCATACAATCAAAATCATGCAATCATAATCATACAATCATAATCATACAATCACAATCATACAATCACAATAATACAATCACAATCATACAATCACAATGATACAATCACAATCATACAATCACAATCATACAATCACAATCATACATTCAAAATCATGCAATCACAATCATACAATGACAATCATCCGATCACAATCATACAATCACAATCATAAAATCGCAATCGTACAATTACAATCATACAATCACAATCATACAATCACAATCGTACAATCACAATCATACAATCACAATCATAAAATCACAATCATACAATCACAATAATACAGTCACCATCACACAATCACAATCATACAATCACAATCATACAATCGCAATCATACAATCACAATCATACAATCGAAATCATACAATCAAAATCATACAATCGCAATCATACGATGACAATAATACAATCACAATCATACAATCACAATGATACAATCACAATCATACGATCACAATGATACAATTACAATCATACAATCACAATCATACAATCACAATCATACAATCACAATCATAAAATCACAATCATACAATCACAATAATACAGTCACCATCATACAATCACAATCATACAATCACAATCATACAATCACAATCATACAATCACAATCATACAATCACAATCATACAATCACAATCATACAATCACAATCATACAATCACAATCATACAATCACAATCATACAATCACAATCATACAATCACAATCATACAATCACAATCATACAATCACAATCATACAATCACAATCATACAATCACAATCATACAATCACAATCATACAATCACAATCATACAATCACAATCATACAATCACAATCATACAATCGCAATCATACAATTACAATCTCCCAAATACAATCATACAATTACAATCATACAATCACAATCATACAATCGAAATCATACAATCAAAAGCATACAATCGCAATCATACGATGACAATCATCCGATCATAATCATACAATCACAATCATACAATCACAATCATACAAACACAATCATACAATCACAATCATACAATCGCAAGCATACAATCACAATCATACAATCACAATCATACAATCACAATCATACAATCACAATCATACAATCACAATCATACAATCACAATCATACAATCACAATCATACAATCACAATCATACAATCACAATCATACAATCACAATCATACAATCACAATCATACAATCACAATCATACAATCACAATCATACAATCGCAATCATACAATTACAATCTCCCAAATACAATCATACAATTACAATCATACAATCACAATCATACAATCGAAATCATACAATCAAAAGCATACAATCGCAATCATACGATGACAATCATCCGATCATAATCATACAATCACAATCATACAATCACAATCATACAAACACAATCATACAATCACAATCATACAATCGCAAGCATACAATCACAATCATACAATCACAATCATACAATCGCAATCATACAATCACAATCATACAATCACAATCATACAATCACAATCATACAATCACAATCATACTATCGCAATCATACAATCACAATCATACCATCACAATCATACAATTACAATCATACAATCACAATCATACAATCACAATCATACAATCAGAATCATACAATCGAAATCATACAATCACAATCATACAATCGCATTCATACAATCACAATCATACAATCACAATCATACAATCGCATTCATACAATTACAATGTCCCAAATACAATCTCCCAAATACAATCATACAATCACAATCGTACAATCATAATCATACAATGACAATCATACAATCACAATCATACAATCACAGTCACACAATCACAGTCATACAATCACAATCATACAACCACAATCATACAATCACAATCATACAATCACAATCATACAATCACAATCGCACAACCACAATCAGACAATCACAATCATACAATCACTATCATACAATCACAATCATACAATCACAGTCACACAATCACTATCATACAATCACAATCATACAATCACAGTCACACAATCACAACCATACAATCAAAATCATGCAATCATAATCATACAATCATAATCATACAATCACAATCATACAATCACAATAATACAATCACAATCATACAATCACAATGATACAATCACAATCATACAATCACAATCATACAATCACAATCATACATTCAAAATCATGCAATCACAATCATACAATGACAATCATCCGATCACAATCATACAATCACAATCATAAAATCGCAATCGTACAATTACAATCATACAATCACAATCATACAATCACAATCGTACAATCACAATCATACAATCACAATCATAAAATCACAATCATACAATCACAATAATACAGTCACCATCACACAATCACAATCATACAATCACAATCATACAATCGCAATCATACAATCACAATCATACAATCGAAATCATACAATCAAAATCATACAATCGCAATCATACGATGACAATAATACAATCACAATCATACAATCACAATGATACAATCACAATCATACGATCACAATGATACAATTACAATCATACAATCACAATCATACAATCACAATCATACAATCACAATCATAAAATCACAATCATACAATCACAATAATACAGTCACCATCATACAATCACAATCATACAATCACAATCATACAATCACAATCATACAATCACAATCATACAATCACAATCATACAATCACAGTCACACAATCACAACCATACAATCAAAATCATGCAATCATAATCATACAATCATAATCATACAATCACAATCATACAATCACAATAATACAATCACAATCATACAATCACAATGATACAATCACAATCATACAATCACAATCATACAATCACAATCATACATTCAAAATCATGCAATCACAATCATACAATGACAATCATCCGATCACAATCATACAATCACAATCATAAAATCGCAATCGTACAATTACAATCATACAATCACAATCATACAATCACAATCGTACAATCACAATCATACAATCACAATCATAAAATCACAATCATACAATCACAATAATACAGTCACCATCACACAATCACAATCATACAATCACAATCATACAATCGCAATCATACAATCACAATCATACAATCGAAATCATACAATCAAAATCATACAATCGCAATCATACGATGACAATAATACAATCACAATCATACAATCACAATGATACAATCACAATCATACGATCACAATGATACAATTACAATCATACAATCACAATCATACAATCACAATCATACAATCACAATCATAAAATCACAATCATACAATCACAATAATACAGTCACCATCATACAATCACAATCATACAATCACAATCATACAATCACAATCATACAATCACAATCATACAATCACAATCATACAATCACAATCATACAATCACAATCATACAATCACAATCATACAATCACAATCATACAATCACAATCATACAATCACAATCATACAATCACAATCATACAATCACAATCATACAATCACAATCATACAATCACAATCATACAATCACAATCATACAATCACAATCATACAATCACAATCATACAATCACAATCATACAATCACAATCATACAATCGCAATCATACAATTACAATCTCCCAAATACAATCATACAATTACAATCATACAATCACAATCATACAATCGAAATCATACAATCAAAAGCATACAATCGCAATCATACGATGACAATCATCCGATCATAATCATACAATCACAATCATACAATCACAATCATACAAACACAATCATACAATCACAATCATACAATCGCAAGCATACAATCACAATCATACAATCACAATCATACAATCGCAATCATACAATCACAATCATACAATCACAATCATACAATCACAATCATACAATCACAATCATACTATCGCAATCATACAATCACAATCATACCATCACAATCATACAATTACAATCATACAATCACAATCATACAATCACAATCATACAATCAGAATCATACAATCGAAATCATACAATCACAATCATACAATCGCATTCATACAATCACAATCATACAATCACAATCATACAATCGCATTCATACAATTACAATGTCCCAAATACAATCTCCCAAATACAATCATACAATCACAATCGTACAATCATAATCATACAATGACAATCATACAATCACAATCATACAATCACAGTCACACAATCACAGTCATACAATCACAATCATACAACCACAATCATACAATCACAATCATACAATCACAATCATACAATCACAATCGCACAACCACAATCAGACAATCACAATCATACAATCACTATCATACAATCACAATCATACAATCACAGTCACACAATCACTATCATACAATCACAATCATACAATCACAGTCACACAATCACAACCATACAATCAAAATCATGCAATCATAATCATACAATCATAATCATACAATCACAATCATACAATCACAATAATACAATCACAATCATACAATCACAATGATACAATCACAATCATACAATCACAATCATACAATCACAATCATACATTCAAAATCATGCAATCACAATCATACAATGACAATCATCCGATCACAATCATACAATCACAATCATAAAATCGCAATCGTACAATTACAATCATACAATCACAATCATACAATCACAATCGTACAATCACAATCATACAATCACAATCATAAAATCACAATCATACAATCACAATAATACAGTCACCATCACACAATCACAATCATACAATTACAATCTCCAAAATACAATCATACAATCGCAATCATACAATCGCAGTCATACTATCACAATCATGCAGTCAAAATCATACAATCACAATCATACAAAAACAATCATACAATCACAATGATACAATCACAATCATACAATCACAATCATACATTCGCAATCATACAATCACAATCATACAATCACAATCATGCATTCAAAATCATGCAACCACAATCATACAATCACAATCATGCAATCACAATCATACAATCGCAATCATACAATCGCAATCATACAATCACAATCATACAATCACAATCATACAATCACAATCATACAATCACAATCATACAATCATAATCATACAATCACAATCATACAATCACAATCATACAATCAAATCATACAATCATAATCATACAATCACAATCATACAATCGCAATCATACAATTACAATCTCCCAAATACAATCATACAATTACAATCATACAATCACAATCATGCAATCACAATCATACAATCACAATCATACAATCACAATCATACAATCACAATCATACAATCACAATCATACAATCACAATCATACAATCATAATCCTACAATCACAATCATACAATTACAATCTCCCAAATACAATCTCCCAAATACAATCATACAATCACAATCATACAATCACAATCATACAATCACAATCATACAATCACAATCATACAATCACAATCATACAATCAGAATCATACAATCACAGTCATACAATCACAGTCATACAATCACAATCATACAATCACAATCATACAATCACAATCATGCAATCGCAATCATACAATTACAATCTCCCAAATACAATCATACAATTACAATCATACAATCGCAATCATACTATCACAATCATACAATCAAAATCATACAATCACAGTCATACAATCACAATCTTACAATTACAATCATACAATCACAATCATACAATCAAAATCATGCAATCGCAATCAAACGATGACAATCATCCGACCACAATCATACAATCGCAATCGTACAATTACAATCATCCAATCACAATCATAAAATCACAATCATACAATCGCAATAATACAGTCACCATCACACAATCACAATCATACAATTACAATCTCCCAAATACAATCATACAATCACAATCATACAATCGCAGTCATACTATCACAATCATGCAGTCAAAATCATACAATCACAATCATACAAAAACAATCATACAATCACAATGATACAGTCACAACCATACAATCACAATCATACATTCGCAATCATACAATCACAATCATACAATCACAATCATACATTCAAAATCATGCAATCACAATCATACAACCACAATCATACAGTCACAATCATACAATCACAATCATACAATCAGAATCATACAATCGAAATCATACAATCACAATCATACAATCGCATTCATACAATCACAATCATACAATCACAATCATACAATCGCATTCATACAATTACAATGTCCCAAATACAATCTCCCAAATACAATCATACAATCACAATCATACAATCGAAATCATACAATCAAAAGCATACAATCGCAATCATACAATCACAATCATACAATCACTATCATACAATCACAATCATGCAATCACAATCATGCAATCGCAATCATACAATCACAATCATACAATCACAATCATACGATCACAATCATATAATTACTACTATACAATCACAGTCATACAAAAACAATCATACAATCACAATCATACAATCACAATCATACAATCAAAATCATACAATCACAATCATACAATCACAATCATGGAATCCCAATCATACAATCACAATCATACAATCGCAAACATACAATCACAATCTCCCAAACACAATCATGCAATCACAATCATACAATCATAATCATACAATCACAATCATACAATCACATCAATACCATCACAATCATACAATCACATCAATACCATCACAATCATACAATCACAAACATGCAATCGCAATCATACAATTACAATCTCCCAAATACAATCATACAATTACAATCATACAATCGCAATCATACTATCACAATCATACAATCAAAATCATACAATCACAATCATACAATCGAAATCATACAATCACTATCATACTATCACAAACATACTATCACAATAATACAATCACAATCATACAATCACAATCATGCAATCGCAATCATACAATCACAATCACACAGTCACAATCATACAATCACAATCATACAATCGCAATCATACAATTACAATCTCCCAAACACAATCATGCAATCACAATCATACAATCATAATCATACAATCATAGTCATACAATCACATCAATACCATCGCAATCATACAATCACACTTCATACAATCAAATCATACAATCATAATCCTACAATCACAATCATACAATTACAATCTCCCAAATACAATCTCCCAAATACAATCATACAATCACAATCATACAATCACAATCATACAATCACAATCATACAATCAGAATCATACAATCACAGTCATACAATCACAGTCATACAATCACAATCATACAATCACAATCATACAATCACAATCATACAATCACAATCATACAATCAGAATCATACAATCACAGTCATACAATCACAGTCATACAATCACAATCATACAATCACAATCATACAATCACAATCATACAATCACAATCATGCAATCGCAATCATACAATTACAATCTCCCAAATACAATCATACAATTACAATCATACAATCGCAATCATACTATCACAATCATACAGTCAAAATCATACAATCACAGTCATACAATCACAATCTTACAATTACAATCATACAATCACAATCATACAATCAAAATCATGCAATCGCAATCAAACGATGACAATCATCCGACCACAATCATACAATCGCAATCGTACAATTACAATCATACAATCACAATCATAAAATCACAATCATGCAATCACAATAATACAGTCACCATCACACAATCACAATCATACAATTACAATCTCCCAAATACAATCATACAATCACAATCATTCAATCGCAGTCATACTATCACAATCATGCAGTCAAAATCATACAATCACAATCATACAAAAACAATCATACAATCACAATGATACAGTCACAACCATACAATCACAATCATACATTCGCAATCATACAATCACAATCATACAATCACAATCACACAATCACAATCATACAATCACAATCATGCAATCGCAATCATACAATTACAATCTCCCAAATACAATCATACAATTACAATCATACAATCGCAATCATACTATCACAATCATACAATCAAAATCATACAATCACAATCATACAATCACAATCATGCAAACACAATCATACAATCACAATCATACAATCACAATCATGCAATCGCAATCATACAATCACAATCACACAGTCACAATCATACAATCACAATCATACAATCGCAATTATACAATTACAATCTCCCAAATACAATCACCCAATTACAATCATACAATCACAATCATACAATCGCAATCATACAATCACAATAATACAATCACAATCATACAATCAGAATCATACAATCACAGTCATACAATCACAATCATACAATCATAATCATACAATCACAATCATACAATCACAATCATACAATCAAATCATACAATCATAATCATACAATCACAATCATACAATCGCAATCATACAATCACAATCATACAATCACAATCATGAAATCATAATCATACAATCACAATCATACAATCACAATCATACAATCACAATCATACAATCACAATCACACAATCACAATCACAATCATACAATCACAATCATACAATCACAATCACACAATTACAATCATACAATCACAATCATACAATCACAATCATACAATCACAATCATACAATCACAATCATACAATCACAATCATACAATCGCAGTCACACAATCACAGTCATACAATCACAATCATACAATCACAATCATGCAATCGCAATCATACAATTACAATCTCCCAAATACAATCATACAATTACAATCATACAATCGCAATCATACTATCACAATGATACAATCAAAATCATACAATCACAATCATACAATCGAAATCATACAATCACTATCATACTATCACAAACATACCATCACAGTAATACAATCACAATCATACAATCAAAATCATACAATCACAATCATACAATCACAATCATGCAAACATAATCATACAATTACAATAATGCAATCACAATCATACATCACAATCATACAATCGCAAACATACAATCACAAGCATACAATCACAATCATACAATCACAATCATACGATCACAATGATACAATTACAATCATACAATCACAATCATACAATCACAATCATAAAATCACATTCATACAATCGCAATCATACAATTACAATCTCCCAAATACAATCATACAATTACAATCATACAATCGCAATCATACTATCACAATCATACAATCAAAATCATACAATCACAATCATACAATCGAAATCATACAATCGAAATCATACAATCACAATCACACAATCACAATCATACAATCGAAATCATACAATCAAAATCATACAATCGCAATCATACGATGACAATCATCCGATCACAATCATACAATCACAATCATACAATCACAATCATACAAACACAATCATACAATCACAATCATACAATCGCAATCATACAATCACAATCATACAATCGAAATCATACAATCAAAATCATACAATCGCAATCATACGATGACAATAATACAATCACAATCATACAATCACAATGATACAATCACAATCATACGATCACAATGATACAATTACAATCATACAATCACAATCATACAATCACAATCATACAATCACAATCATACAATCACAATCATAAAATCACAATCATACAATCACAATAATACAGTCACCATCATACAATCACAATCATACAATCACAATCATACAATCACAATCATACAATCACAATCATACAATCACAATCATACAATCACAATCATACAATCACAATCATACAATCACAATCATACAATCACAATCATACAATCACAATCATACAATCACAATCATACAATCACAATCATACAATCACAATCATACAATCACAATCATACAATCACAATCATACAATCACAATCATACAATCACAATCATACAATCGCAATCATACAATTACAATCTCCCAAATACAGTCATACAATTACAATCATACAATCACAATCATACAATCGAAATCATACAAACACAATCATACAATCACAATCATACAATCGCAAGCATACAATCACAATCATACAATCACAATCATACAATCGCAATCATACAATCACAATCATACAATCACAATCATACAATCACAATCATACAATCACAATCATACTATCGCAATCATACAATCACAATCATACAATTACAATCATACAATCACAATCATACAATCACAATCATACAATCAGAATCATACAATCGAAATCATACAATCACAATCATACAATCGCATTCATACAATCACAATCATACAATCACGATCATACAATCGCATTCATACAATTACAATGTCCCAAATACAATCTCCCAAATACAATCATACAATCACAATCATACAATCATAATCATACAATGACAATCATACAATCACAATCATACAATCACAGTCACACAATCACAGTCATACAATCACAATCATACAACCACAATCATACAATCACAATCATACAATCACAATCATACAATCACAATCGCACAACCACAATCAGACAATCACAATCATACAATCACTATCATACAATCACAATCATACAATCACAGTCACACAATCACTATCATACAAGCACAATCATACAATCACAGTCACACAATCACAACCATACAATCAAAATCATGCAATCATAATCATACAATCATAATCATACAATCACAATCATACAATCACAATAATACAATCACAATCATACAATCACAATGATACAATCACAATCATACAATCACAATCATACAATCACAATCATACATTCAAAATCATGCAATCACAATCATACAATGACAATCATCCGATCACAATCATACAATCACAATCATAAAATCGCAATCGTACAATTTCAATCATACAATCACAATCATACAATCACAATCGTACAATCACAATCATACAATCACAATCATAAAATCACAATCATACAATCACAATAATACAGTCACCATCACACAATCACAATCATACAATTACAATCTCCAAAATACAATCATACCATCGCAATCATACAATCGCAGTCATACTATCACAGTCATGCAGTCAAAATCATACAATCACAATCATACAAACACAATCATACAATCACAATGATACAATCACAATCATACAATCACAATCATACATTCGCAATCATACAATCACAATCATACAATCACAATCATGCATTCAAAATCATGCAACCACAACCATACAATCACAATCATGCAATCACAATCATACAATCGCAATCATACAATCGCAATCATACAATCACAATCATACAATCACAATCATACAATCACAATCATACAATCACAATCATACAATCATAATCATACAATCACAATCATACAATCACAATCATACAATCAAATCATACAATCATAATCATACAATCACAATCATACAATCGCAATCATACAATTACAATCTCCCAAATACAATCATACAATTACAATCATACAATCACAATCATGCAATCACAATCATACAATCACAATCATACAATCACAATCATACAATCACAGTCACACAATCACAATCATACAAACACAATCATACAATCACAATCATACAATCGCAAGCATACAATCACAATCATACAATCACAATCATACAATCGCAATCATACAATCACAATCATACAATCACAATCATACAATCACAATCATACTATCGCAATCATACAATCACAATCATACCATCACAATCATACAATTACAATCATACAATCACAATCATACAATCACAATCATACAATCAGAATCATACAATCGAAATCATACACGCACAATCATACAATCGCATTCATACAATCACAATCATACAATCACAATCATACAATCGCATTCATACAATTACAATGTCCCAAATACAATCTCCCAAATACAATCATACAATCACAATCATACAATCATAATCATACAATGACAATCATACAATCACAATCATACAATCACAGTCACACAATCACAGTCATACAATCACAATCATACAACCACAATCATACAATCACAATCATGCAATCACAATCATACAATCACAATCGCACAACCACAATCAGACAATCACAATCATACAATCACTATCATACAATCACAATCATACAATCATAATCATACAACCACAATCATACAATTACAATCTCCCAAATACAATCTCCCAAATACAATCATACAATCACAATCATACAATCACAATCATAAAATCACAATCATACAGTCACAATCATACAATCACAATCATACGATCACAATCATATAATTACTACTATACAATCACAGTCATACAAAAACAATCATACAATCACAATCATACAATCACAATCATACAAGCAAAATCATACAATCACAATCATACAATCACAATCATGGAATCACAATCATACAATCACAATCATACAATCGCAAACATACAATCACAATCTCCCAAACACAATCATGCAATCACAATCATACAATCATAATCATACAATCACAATCATACAATCACATCAATACCATCACAATCATACAATCACAATCACACAATCACAATCATACAATCGAAATCATACAATCAAAATCATACAATCGCAATCATACGATGACAATCATACGATCACAATCATACAATCACAATCATACAATCACAATCATACAAACACAATCATACAGTCACAATCATACAATCGCAATCATACAATCACAATCATACAATCGAAATCATACAATCACAATCATACAATCACAATCACACAATCACAATCATACAATCACAATCATACAATCACAATCATACAATCACAATCATACAATCACAATCATACAATCACAATCATACAATCACAATCATACAATCACAATCATACAATCACAATCATACAATCACAATCATACAATCACAATCATACAATCGCAGTCACACAATCACAATCATACAATCGAAATCATACGATCACAATCATACAATCACAATCATACAATCACAATCATACAATCACAATCATACAATCACAATCATAAAATCACAATCATACAACCACAATCATACAATCGCGATCATACAATTACAATCTCCCAAATACAATCATACAATTACAATCATACAATCACAATCATACAATCGAAATCATACAATCAAAAGCATACAATCGCAATCATACGATGACAATCATCCGATCATAATCATACAATCACAATCATACAATCACAATCATACAAACACAATCATACAGTCACAATCATACAATCGCAAGCATACAATCACAATCATACAATCACAATCATACAATCGCAATCATACAATCACAATCATACAATCACTATCATACAATCACAATCATGCAATCACAATCATACTATCGCAATCATACAATCACAATCATACAATCACAATCATACAATCACAATCATACAATCACAATCATACAATCACAATCATACAATCACAATCATACAATCGCAGTCACACAATCACAATCATACAATCGAAATCATACGATCACAATCATACAATCACAATCATACAATCACAATCATACAATCACAATCATACAATCACAATCATAAAATCACAATCATACAACCACAATCATACAATCGCGATCATACAATTACAATCTCCCAAATACAATCATACAATTACAATCATACAATCACAATCATACAATCGAAATCATACAATCAAAAGCATACAATCGCAATCATACGATGACAATCATCCGATCATAATCATACAATCGCAATCATACAATCACAATCATACAAACACAATCATACAGTCACAATCATACAATCGCAAGCATACAATCACAATCATACAATCACAATCATACTATCGCAATCATACAATCACAATCATACAATCACTATCATACAATCACAATCATGCAATCACAATCATACTATCGCAATCATACAATCACAATCATACGATCACAATCATATAATTACTACTATACAATCACAGTCATACAAAAACAATCATACAATCACAATCATACAATCACAATCATACAAGCAAAATCATACAATCACAATCATACAATCACAATCATGGAATCACAATCATACAATCACAATCATACAATCGCAAACATACAATCACAATCTCCCAAACACAATCATGCAATCACAATCATACAATCATAATCATACAATCACAATCATACAATCACATCAATACCATCACAATCATACAATCACATCAATACCATCACAATCATACAATCACAAACATGCAATCGCAATCATACAATTACAATCTCCCAAATACAATCATACAATTACAATCATACAATCGCAATCATACTATCACAATCATACAATCAAAATCATACAATCACAATCATACAATCGAAATCATACAATCACTATCATACTATCACAAACATACTATCACAATAATACAATCACAATCATACAAACAAAATCATACAATCGCAAACATACAATCACAATCATACAATCACTATCATACAATCACAATCATACAATCACAATCATGCAATCGCAATCATACAATCACAATCACACAGTCACAATCATACAATCACAATCATACAATCGCAATCATACAATTACAATCTCCCAAACACAATCATGCAATCACAATCATACAATCATAATCATACAATCATAGTCATACAATCACATCAATATAATCACAATCATACAATCACAATCATACAATCAAATCATACAATCATAATCCTACAATCACAATCATACAATTACAATCTCCCAAATACAATCTCCCAAATACAATCTCCCAAATACAATCATACAATCACAATCATACAATCACAATCATACAATCACAATCATACAATCACAATCATACAATCAAAATCATGCAATCGCAATCAAACGATGACAATCATCCGACCACAATCATACAATCGCAATCGTGCAATTACAATCATACAATCACAATCATAAAATCACAATCATACAATCACAATAATACAGTCACCATCACACAATCACAATCATACAATTACAATCTCCCAAATACAATCATACAATCGCAATCATACAATCACAGTCATACTATCACAATCATGCAGTCAAAATCATACAATCACAATCATACAAAAACAATCATACAATCACAATGATACTGTCACAACCATACAATCACAATCATACATTCGCAATCATACAATCACAATCATACAATCACAATCATACATTCAAAATCATGCAATCACAATCATACAATCACAATCATGCAATCACAATCATACAATCGCAATCATACAGTCGCAATCATACAATCACAATCATACAATCACAATCATACAATCACAATCATACAATCACAATCATACAATCATAATCATACAATCACAATCATACAATCACAATCATACAATCATAATCATACAATCACAATCATACAATCACAATCATACAATCACAATCATACAATCACAATCACACAATCACAATCACAATCATACAATCACAATCATACAATCACAATCACACAATCACAATCATACAATCACAATCATACAATCACAATCATACAATCACAATCATACAATCACAATCATACAATCACAATCATACAATCACAATCATACAATCACAATCATACAATCGCAGTCACACAATCACAGTCATACAATCACAATCATACAATCACAATCATGCAATCGCAATCATACAATTACAATCTCCCAAATACAACCATACAATTACAATCATACAATCGCAATCATACTATCACAATCATACAATCAAAATCATACAATCACAATCATACAATCGAAATCATACAATCACTATCATACTATCACAAACATACTATCACAATAATACAATCACAATCATACAATCAAAATCATACAATCACAATCATACAATCACAATCATGCAAACACAATCATACAATCACAATCATGCAATCACAATCATACATCACAATCATACAATCGCAAACATACAATCACAATCATACAATCAGAATCATACAATCACAATCATACGATCACAATGATACAATTACAATCATACAATCACAATCATACAATCACAATCATAAAATCACATTCATACAATCGCAATCATACAATTACAATCTCCCAAATACAATCATACAATTACAATCATACAATCGCAATCATACTATCACAATCATACAATCAAAATCATACAATCACAATCATACAATCGAAATCATACAATCGAAATCATACAATCACAATCACACAATCACAATCATACAATCGAAATCATACAATCAAAATCATACAATCGCAATCATACGATGACAATCATACGATCACAATCATACAATCACAATCATACAATCACAATCATACAATCGCAATCATACAATCACAATCATACAATCGAAATCATACAATCACAATCATACAATCACAATCACACAATCACAATCATACAATCGAAATCATACGATCACAATCATACAATCACAATCATACAATCACAATCATACAATCACAATCATACAATCACAATCATAAAATCACAATCATACAACCACAATCATACAATCGCGATCATACAATTACAATCTCCCAAATACAATCATACAATTACAATCATACAATCACAATCATACAATCGAAATCATACAATCAAAAGCATACAATCGCAATCATACGGTGACAATCATCCGATCATAATCATACAATCACAATCATACAATCACAATCATACAAACACAATCATACAGTCACAATCATACAATCGCAAGCATACAATCACAATCATACAATCACAATCATACAATCGCAATCATACAATCACAATCATACAATCACTATCATACAATCACAATCATGCCATCACAATCATACTATCGCAATCATACAATCACAATCATACCATCACAATCATACAATTACAATCATACAATCACAATCATACAATCACAATCATACAATCAGAATCATACAATCGAAATCATACAATCACAATCATACAATCGCATTCATACAATCACAATCATACAATCACAATCATACAATCACAATCATACAATCACAATCATACAATCGCATTCATACAATTACAATGTCCCAAATACAATCTCCCAAATACAATCATACAATCACAATCATACAATCATAATCATACAATGACAATCGTACAATCACAATCATACAATCACAGTCACACAATCACAGTCATACAATCACAATCATACAACCACAATCATACAATCACAATCATACAATCACAATCATACAATCACAATCGCACAACCACAATCAGACAATCACAATCATATAATCAGAATCATACAATCACAATCATACAATCATAATCATACAATCACAATCGTACAATTACAATCTCCCAAATACAATCTCCCAAATACAATCATACAATCACAATCATACAATCACAATCATAAAATCACAATCATACAATCACAATCATACAATCACAATCATACGATCACAATCATATAATTACTACTATACAATCACAGTCATACAAAAACAATCATACAATCACAATCATACAATCACAATCACAATCATACAATCACAATCATACAATCACAATCACACAATCACAATCATACAATCACAATCATACAATCACAATCATACAATCACAATCATACAATCACAATCATACAATCACAATCATACAATCACAATCATACAATCGCAGTCACACAATCACAGTCATACAATCACAATCATACAATCACAATCATGCAATCGCAATCATACAAATACAATCTCCCAAATACAACCATACAATTACAATCATACAATCGCAATCATACTATCACAATCATACAATCAAAATCATACAATCACAATCATACAATCGAAATCATACAATCACTATCATACTATCACAAACATACTATCACAATAATACAATCACAATCATACAATCAAAATCATACAATCACAATCATACAATCACAATCATGCAAACACAATCATACAATCACAATCATGCAATCACAATCATACATCACAATCATACAATCGCAAACATACAATCACAATCATACAATCACAATCATACAATCACAATCATACGATCACAATGATACAATTACAATCATACAATCACAATCATACAATCACAATCATAAAATCACATTCATACAATCGCAATCATACAATTACAATCTCCCAAATACAATCATACAATTACAATCATACAATCGCAATCATACTATCACAATCATACAATCAATATCATACAATCACAATCATACAATCGAAATCATACAATCGAAATCATACAATCACAATCACACAATCACAATCATACAATCGAAATCATACAATCAAAATCATACAATCGCAATCATACGATGACAATCATACGATCACAATCATACAATCACAATCATACAATCACAATCATACAAACACAATCATACAATCACAATCATACAATCGCAATCATACAATCACAATCATACAATCGAAATCATACAATCACAATCATACAATCACAATCACACAATCACAATCATACAATCACAATCATACAATCACAATCATACAATCACAATCATACAATCACAATCATACAATCACAATCATACAATCACAATCATACAATCACAATCATACAATCACAATCATACAATCGCGATCATACAATTACAATCTCCCAAATACAATCATACAATTACAATCATACAATCACAATCATACAATCGAAATCATACAATCAAAAGCATACAATCGCAATCATACGATGACAATCATCCGATCATAATCATACAATCACAATCATACAATCACAATCATACAAACACAATCATACAGTCACAATCATACAATCGCAAGCATACAATCACAATCATACAATCACAATCATACAATCGCAATCATACAATCACAATCATACAATCACTATCATACAATCACAATCATGCAATCACAATCATACTATCGCAATCATACAATCACAAGCATACCATCACAATCATACAATCACAATCATACAATCACAATCATACAATCAAATCATACAATCATAATCATACAATCACAATCATACAATCGCAATCATACAATTACAATCTCCCAAATACAATCATACAATTACAATCATACAATCACAATCATGCAATCACAATCATACAATCACAATCATACAAGCAAAATCATACAATCACAATCATACAATCACAATCATACGATCACAATCATATAATTACTACTATACAATCACAGTCATACAAAAACAATCATACAATCACAATCATACAATCACAATCATACAAGCAAAATCATACAATCACAATCATACAATCACAATCATGGAATCACAATCATACAATCACAATCATACAATCGCAAACATACAATCACAATCTCCCAAACACAATCATGCAATCACAATCATACAATCATAATCATACAATCACAATCATACAATCACATCAATACCATCACAATCATACAATCACATCAATACCATCACAATCATACAATCACAATCATGCAATCGCAATCATACAATTACAATCTCCCAAATACAATCGTACAATTACAATCATACAATCGCAATCATACTATCACAATCATACAATCATAATCATACAATCACAATCATACAATCGAAATCATACAATCACTATCATACTATCGCAAACATACTATCACAATAATACAATCACAATCATACAATCAAAATCATACAATCGCAAACATACAATCACAATCATACAATCACAATCATACAACCACAATCATACAATCACAATCATGCAATCGCAATCATACAATCACAATCACACAGTCACAATCATACAATCACAATCATACAATCGCAATCATACAATTACAATCTCCCAAACACAATCATGCAATCACAATCATACAATCATAATCATGCAATCACAATCATACAATCACATCAATACCATCACAATCATACAATCACAATCATACAATCAAATCATACAATCATAATCCTACAATCACAATCATACAATTACAATCTCCCAAATACAATCTCCCAAATACAATCATACAATCACAATCATACAATCACAATCATACAATCACAATCATGCAATCGCAATCATACAATCACAATCATACAATCACAATCATACGATCACAATCATATAATTACTACTATACAATCACAGTCATACAAAAACAATCATACAATCACAATCATACAATCACAATCATACAATCAAATCATACAATCATAATCCTACAATCACAATCATACAATTACAATCTCCCAAATACAATCTCCCAAATACAATCATACAAACACAATCATACAATCACAATCATGCAATCACAATCATACATCACAATCATACAATCGCAAACATACAATCACAATCATACAATCACAATCATACAATCACAATCATACAATCGCAATCATACAATCACAATCATACTATCGCAATCATACAATCACAATCATACCATCACAATCATACAATCACAATCATACAATCACAATCATACAATCAGAATCATACAATCGAAATCATACAATCACAATCATACAATCGCATTCATACAATCACAATCATACAATCACAATCATACAATCGCATTCATACAATTACAATGTCCCAAATACAATCATACAATCGCAATCATACAATCGCAGTCATACTATCACAATCATGCAGTCAAAATCATACAAAAACAATCATACAATCACAATGATACAATCACAATCATACAATCACAATCATACAATCAAATCATACAATCACAATCATACAATCACAATCATGCATTCAAAATCATGCAACCACAATCATGCAATCACAATCATGCAATCACAATCATACAATCGCAATCATACAATCGCAATCATACAATCACAATCATACAATCACAATCATACAATCACAATCATACAATCACAATCATACAATCATAATCATACAATCACAATCATACAATCACAATCATACAATCACAATCATACAATCAAATCATACAATCATAATCATACAATCACAATCATACAATCGCAATCATACAATTACAATCTCCCAAATACAATCATACAATTAGAATCATACAATCACAATCATGCAATCGCAATCATACAATCACAATCATACAATCACAATCATACAATCACAATCATACAATCACAATCATACAATCACAATCATACAATCACAGTCACACAATCACAATCATACAAACACAATCATACAATCACAATCATACAATCGCAAGCATACAATCACAATCATACAATCACAATCATACAATCGCAATCATACAATCACAATCATACAATCACAATCATACAATCACAATCATACTATCGCAATCATACAATCACAATCATACCATCACAATCATACAATTACAATCATACAATCACAATCATACAATCACAATCATACAATCAGAATCATACAACCGAAATCATACACGCACAATCATACAATCGCATTCATACAATCACAATCATACAATCACAATCATACAATCGCATTCATACAATTACAATGTCCCAAATACAATCTCCCAAATACAATCATACAATCACAATCATACAATCATAATCATACAATGACAATCATACAATCACAATCATACAATCACAGTCACACAATCACAGTCATACAATCACAATCATACAACCACAATCATACAATCACAATCATACAATCACAATCATACAATCACAATCGCACAACCACAATCAGACAATCACAATCATACAATCACTATCATACAATCACAATCATACAATCATAATCATACAACCACAATCATACAATTACATTCTCCCAAATACAATCTCCCAAATACAATCATACAATCACAATCATACAATCACAATCATAAAATCACAATCATACAATCACAATCATACAATCACAATCATACAATCACAATCATACGATCACAATCATATAATTACTACTATACAATCACAGTCATACAAAAACAATCATACAATCACAATCATACAATCACAATCATACAAGCAAAATCATACAATCACAATCATACAATCACAATCATGGAATCACAATCATACAATCACAATCATACAATCGCAAACATACAATCACAATCTCCCAAACACAATCATGCAATCACAATCATACAATCATAATCATACAATCACAATCATACAATCACATCAATACCATCACAATCATACAATCACAAACATGCAATCGCAATCATACAATTACAATCTCCCAAATACAATCATACAATTACAATCATACAATCGCAATCATACTATCACAATCATACAATCAAAATCATACAATCACAATCATACAATCGAAATCATACAATCACTATCATACTATCACAAACATACTATCACAATAATACAATCACAATCATACAAACAAAATCATACAATCGCAAACATACAATCACAATCATACAATCACAATCATACAATCACAATCATACAATCACAATCATGCAATCGCAATCATACAATCACAATCACACAGTCACAATCATACAATCACAATCATACAATCGCAATCATACAATTACAATCTCCCAAACACAATCATGCAATCACAATCATACAATCATAATCATACAATCATAGTCATACAATCACATCAATACCATCACAATCATACAATCACAATCATACAATCAAATCATACAATCATAATCCTACAATCACAATCATACAATTACAATCTCCCAAATACAATCTCCCAAATACAATCATACAATCACAATCATACAATCACAATCATACAATCACAATCATACAATCACAATCATACAATCAGAATCATACAATCACAGTCATACAATCACAGTCATACAATCACAATCACACAATCACAATCATGCAATCACAATCATACAATCATAATCATACAATCACAATCATACAATCACATCAATACCATCACAATCATACAATCACATCAATACCATCACAATCATACAATCACAATCATACAATCGCAATCATACAATTACAATCTCCCAAACACAATCATGCAATCACAATCATACAATCATAATCATACAATCATAGTCATACAATCACATCAATACCATCACAATCATACAATCACAATCATACAATCAAATCATACAATCATAATCCTACAATCACAATCATACAATTACAATCTCCCAAATACAATCTCCCAAATACAATCATACAATCACAATCATACAATCACAATCATACAATCACAATCATACAATCACAATCATACAATCACAATCATGCAATCGCAATCATACAATTACAATCTCCCAAATACAATCATAAAATTACAATCATACAATCGCAATCATACTATCACAATCATACAATCAAAATCATACAATCACAGTCATACAATCACAATCTTACAATTACAATCATACAATCACAATCATACAATCAAAATCATGCAATCGCAATCAAACAATTACAATCTCCCAAATACAATCATACAATTACAATCATACAATCGCAATCATACTATCACAATCATACAATCAAAATCATACAATCACAATCATACAATCGAAATCATACAATCACTATCATACTATCACAAACATACTATCACAATAATACAATCACAATCATACAATCAAAATCATACAATCACAATCATACAATCACAATCATGCAAACACAATCATACAATCACAATCATGCAATCACAATCATACATCACAATCATACAATCGCAAACATACAATCACAATCATACAATCACAATCATACAATCACAATCATACGATCACAATGATACAATTACAATCATACAATCACAATCATACAATCACAATCATAAAATCACATTCATACAATCGCAATCATACAATTACAATCTCCCAAATACAATCATACAATTACAATCATACAATCGCAATCATACTATCACAATCATACAATCAAAATCATACAATCACAATCATACAATCGAAATCATACAATCGAAATCATACAATCACAATCACACAATCACAATCATACAATCGAAATCATACAATCAAAATCATACAATCGCAATCATACGATGACAATCATACGATCACAATCATACAATCACAATCATACAATCACAATCATACAAACACAATCATACAATCACAATCATACAATCGCAATCATACAATCACAATCATACAATCGAAATCATACAATCACAATCATATAATCACAATCACACAATCACAATCATACAATCACAATCATACAATCACAATCATACAATCACAATCATACAATCACAATCATACAATCACAATCATACAATCACAATCATACAATCGCAGTCACACAATCACAATCATACAATCGAAATCATACGATCACAATCATACAATCACAATCATACAATCACAATCATACAATCACAATCATACAATCACAATCATACAATCACAATCATACAATCACAATCATACAATCACAATCATAAAATCACAATCATACAACCACAATCATACAATCGCGATCATACAATTACAATCTCCCAAATACAATCATACAATTACAATCATACAATCACAATCATACAATCGAAATCATACAATCAAAAGCATACAATCGCAATCATACGATGACAATCATCCGATCATAATCATACAATCACAATCATACAATCACAATCATACAAACACAATCATACAGTCACAATCATACAATCGCAAGCATACAATCACAATCATACAATCACAATCATACAATCGCAATCATACAATCACAATCATACAATCACTATCATACAATCACAATCATGCAATCACAATCATACTATCGCAATCATACAATCACAATCATACCATCACAATCATACAATTACAATCATACAATCACAATCATACAATCACAATCATACAATCAGAATCATACAATCGAAATCATACAATCACAATCATACAATCGCATTCATACAATCACAATCATACAATCACAATCATACAATCGCATTCATACAATTACAATGTCCCAAATACAATCTCCCAAATACAATCATACAATCACAATCATACAATCATAATCATACAATGACAATCGTACAATCACAATCATAC
Organism: Megachile rotundata; assembly: GCF_050947335.1. Classification (NCBI taxonomy): domain Eukaryota; kingdom Metazoa; phylum Arthropoda; class Insecta; order Hymenoptera; family Megachilidae; genus Megachile; species Megachile rotundata. The sequence continues at coordinate 1,730,743 of NW_027473337.1, read as the reverse complement.
AATCACAGTCACACAATCACAGTCATACAATCACAATCATACAACCACAATCATACAATCACAATCATACAATCACAATCATACAATCACAATCATACAATCACAATCGCACAACCACAATCAGACAATCACAATCATATAATCAGAATCATACAATCACAATCATACAATCATAATCATACAATCACAATCATACAATCGCAAACATGCAATCACAATCTCCCAAATACAATCGTACAATTACAATCATACAATCGCAATCATACTATCACAATCATACAATCATAATCATACAATCACAATGATACAATCGAAATCATACAATCACTATCATACTATCGCAAACATACTATCACAATAATACAATCACAATCATACAATCAAAATCATACAATCGCAATCATACAATTACAATCTCCCAAACACAATCATGCAATCACAATCATACAATCATAATCATGCAATCACAATCATACAATCACATCAATACCATCACAATCATACAATCACAATCATACAATCAAATCATACAATCATAATCCTACAATCACAATCATACAATTACAATCTCCCAAATACAATCTCCCAAATACAATCATACAATCACAATCATACAATCACAATCATACAATCACAATCATGCAATCGCAATCATACAATTACAATCTCCCAAATACAATCATACAATTACAATCATACAATCGCAGTCATACTATCACAATCATGCAGTCAAAATCATACAATCACAATCATACAAAAACAATCATACAATCACAATGATACAGTCACAATCATACAATCACAATCATACATTCGCAATCATACAATCACAATCATACAATCACAATCATACATTCAAAATCATGCAATCACAATCATACAATCACAACCATGCAATCACAATCATACAATCGCAATCATACAATCAAAATCATACAATCACAATCATACAATCACAATCATGCAAACACAATCATACAATCACAATCATGCAATCACAATCATACATCACAATCATACAATCGCAAACATACAATCACAATCATACAATCACAATCATACAATCACAATCATACAATCGCAATCATACAATCACAATCATACTATCGCAATCATACAATCACAATCATACAATTACAATCATACAATCACAATCATACAATCACAATCATACAATCACAATCATACAATCACAGTCATACAATCACAATCATACAATCACAATCATACAATCACAATCATACAATCAAAATCATGCAATCGCAATCATACGATGACAATCATCCGACCACAATCATACAATCGCAATCGTACAATTACAATCATACAATCACAATCATAAAATCACAATCATACAATCACAATAATACAGTCACCATCACACAATCACAATCATACAATTACAATCTCCCAAATACAATCATACAATCACAATCATACAATCGCAGTCATACTATCACAATCATGCAGTCAAAACCATACAATCACAATCATACAAAAACAACCATACAATCACAATGATACAATCACAATCATACAATCACAATCATACAATCACAATCATACAATCACAATCATACAATCACAATCATACAATCACAATCATACAATCACAATCGCACAACCACAATCAGACAATAACAATCATACAATCGCAATCATACAATCACAATCATACAATCACAATTATACAATCACAATCACACAATCACAGTCATACAATCACAATCATATGATCACAATCATACTATCACAATCATACAATCACAATCATACAATCACAATCATACAATCACAATCACACAATCACAATCATACAATCGCATTCATACAATCACAATCATACAATCACAATCATACAATCACAATCATACAATCACAATCATACAATCACAATCATACAATCACAATCATACTATCACAATCATACTATCGTAATCATACAATCACAATCATACCATCACAATCATACAATTACAATCATACAATCACAATCATACAATCACAATCATACAATCACAATCATACAATCACAATCATACAATCACAATCATACTATCGCAATCATACAATCACAATCATACCATCACAATCATACAATTACAATCATACAATCAAATCATACAATCATAATCCTACAATCACAATCATACAATTACAATCTCCCAAATACAATCTCCCAAATACAATCATACAATCACAATCATACAATCACAATCATACAATCACAATCATACAATCACAATCATACAATCACAATCATGCAATCGCAATCATACAATTACAATCTCCCAAATACAATCATAAAATTACAATCATACAATCGCAATCATACTATCACAATCATACAATCAAAATCATACAATCACAGTCATACAATCACAATCTTACAATTACAATCATACAATCACAATCATACAATCAAAATCATGCAATCGCAATCAAACAATTACAATCTCCCAAATACAATCATACAATTACAATCATACAATCGCAATCATACTATCACAATCATACAATCAAAATCATACAATCACAATCATACAATCGAAATCATACAATCACTATCATACTATCACAAACATACTATCACAATAATACAATCACAATCATACAATCAAAATCATACAATCACAATCATACAATCACAATCATGCAAACACAATCATACAATCACAATCATGCAATCACAATCATACATCACAATCATACAATCGCAAACATACAATCACAATCATACAATCACAATCATACAATCACAATCATACGATCACAATGATACAATTACAATCATACAATCACAATCATACAATCACAATCATAAAATCACATTCATACAATCGCAATCATACAATTACAATCTCCCAAATACAATCATACAATTACAATCATACAATCGCAATCATACTATCACAATCATACAATCAAAATCATACAATCACAATCATACAATCGAAATCATACAATCGAAATCATACAATCACAATCACACAATCACAATCATACAATCGAAATCATACAATCAAAATCATACAATCGCAATCATACGATGACAATCATACGATCACAATCATACAATCACAATCATACAATCACAATCATACAAACACAATCATACAATCACAATCATACAATCGCAATCATACAATCACAATCATACAATCGAAATCATACAATCACAATCATATAATCACAATCACACAATCACAATCATACAATCACAATCATACAATCACAATCATACAATCACAATCATACAATCACAATCATACAATCACAATCATACAATCACAATCATACAATCACAATCATACAATCACAATCACGCAATCGCAATCATACTATTACAATCTCCCAAATACAATCATACAATTACAATCATACAATCGCAATCATACTATCACAATCATGCAGTCAAAATCATACAATCACAATCATACAAAAACAATCATACAATCACAATGATACAATCACAATCATACAATCAGAATCATACATTCGCAATCATACAATCACAATCATACAATCACAATCATACATTCAAAATCATGCATCATACAATCACAATCACAATCATACAATCACAATCATACAATCGCAATCATACAATCGCAATCATACAATCACAATTATACAATCACAGTCATACAATCACAATCATACAATCACAATCATACATTCACAATCATACAATCAAAATCATGCAATCGCAATCATACGATGACAATCATACAATCAAAATCATACAATCACAATCATACAATCGAAATCATACAATCACTATCGTACTATCACAAACATACTATCACAATAATACAATCACAATCATACAATCAAAATCACACAATCACAATCATACAATCACAATCATACAATCACAATCATACAATCACAATCATACAATCACAATCATACTATCGCAATCATACAATCACAATCACACCATCACAATCATACAATTACAATCATACAATCACAATCATACAATCACAATCATACAATCACAATCATACAATCACAGTCATACAATCACAATCATACAATCACAATCATACAATCACAATCATACAATCACAATCATACAATCAAAATCATGCAATCGCAATCATACGATGACAATCATCCGATCACAATCATACAATCACAATCATAAAATCGCAATCGTACAATTACAATCATACAGTCACAATCATACAATCACAATCGTACAATCACAATCATACAATCACAATCATAAAATCACAATCATACAATCACAATAATACAGTCACCATCACACAATCATAATCATACAATTACAATCTCCCAAATACAATCATACAATCACAATCATACGATCGCAGTCATACTATCACAATCATGCAGTCAAAATCATACAATCACAATCATACAAAAACAATCATACAATCACAATGATACAATCACAATCATACAATCACAATCATACATTCGCAATCATACAATCACAATCATACAATCACAATCATACATTCAAAATCATGCAATCACAATCATACAATCACAATCATGCAATCACAATCATACAATCGCAATCATACAATCGCAATCATACAATCACAATTATACAATCACAATCATACAATCACAATCATACAATCAAATCATACAATCATAATCATACAATCGCAATCATACAATCACAATCATACTATCGCAATCATACAATCACAATCATACCATCACAATCATACAATCACAATCATACAATCACAATCATACAATCAGAATCATACAATCGAAATCATACAATCACAATCATACAATCGCATTCATACAATCACAATCATACAATCACAATCATACAATCGCATTCATACAATTACAATGTCCCAAATACAATCATACAATCGCAATCATACAATCGCAGTCATACTATCACAATCATGCAGTCAAAATCATACAAAAACAATCATACAATCACAATGATACAATCACAATCATACAATCACAATCATACAATCAAATCATACAATCACAATCATACAATCACAATCATGCATTCAAAATCATGCAACCACAATCATGCAATCACAATCATGCAATCACAATCATACAATCGCAATCATACAATCGCAATCATACAATCACAATCATACAATCACAATCATACAATCACAATCATACAATCACAATCATACAATCATAATCATACAATCACAATCATACAATCACAATCATACAATCACAATCATACAATCAAATCATACAATCATAATCATACAATCACAATCATACAATCGCAATCATACAATTACAATCTCCCAAATACAATCATGCAATTAGAATCATACAATCACAATCATGCAATCGCAATCATACAATCACAATCATACAATCACAATCATACAATCACAATCATACAATCACAATCATACAATCACAATCATACAATCACAGTCACACAATCACAATCATACAAACACAATCATACAATCACAATCATACAATCACAATCATACCATCACAATCATACAATTACAATCATACAATCACAATCATACAATCACAATCATACAATCGCAATCATACAATCACAATCATACAATCACAATCATACAATCACAATTATACTATCGCAATCATACAATCACAATCATACCATCACAATCATACAATTACAATCATACAATCACAATCATACAATCACAATCATACAATCAGAATCATACAACCGAAATCATACACGCACAATCATACAATCGCATTCATACAATCACAATCATACAATCACAATCATACAATCGCATTCATACAATTACAATGTCCCAAATACAATCTCCCAAATACAATCATACAATCACAATCATACAATCATAATCATACAATGACAATCATACAATCACAATCATACAATCACAGTCACACAATCACAGTCATACAATCACAATCATACAACCACAATCATACAATCACAATCATACAATCACAATCATACAATCACAATCGCACAACCACAATCAGACAATCACAATCATACAATCACTATCATACAATCACAATCATACAATCATAATCATACAACCACAATCATACAATTACATTCTCCCAAATACAATCTCCCAAATACAATCATACAATCACAATCATACAATCACAATCATAAAATCACAATCATACAATCACAATCATACAATCACAATCATACAATCACAATCATACGATCACAATCATATAATTACTACTATACAATCACAGTCATACAAAAACAATCATACAATCACAATCATACAATCACAATCATACAAGCAAAATCATACAATCACAATCATACAATCACAATCATGGAATCACAATCATACAATCACAATCATACAATCGCAAACATACAATCACAATCTCCCAAACACAATCATGCAATCACAATCATACAATCATAATCATACAATCACAATCATACAATCACATCAATACCATCACAATCATACAATCACAAACATGCAATCGCAATCATACAATTACAATCTCCCAAATACAATCATACAATTACAATCATACAATCGCAATCATACTATCACAATCATACAATCAAAATCATACAATCACAATCATACAATCGAAATCATACAATCACTATCATACTATCACAAACATACTATCACAATAATACAATCACAATCATACAAACAAAATCATACAATCGCAAACATACAATCACAATCATACAATCACAATCATACAATCACAATCATACAATCACAATCATGCAATCGCAATCATACAATCACAATCACACAGTCACAATCATACAATCACAATCATACAATCGCAATCATACAATTACAATCTCCCAAACACAATCATGCAATCACAATCATACAATCATAATCATACAATCATAGTCATACAATCACATCAATACCATCACAATCATACAATCACTATCATACAATCAAATCATACAATCATAATCCTACAATCACAATCATACAATTACAATCTCCCAAATACAATCTCCCAAATACAATCATACAATCACAATCATACAATCACAATCATACAATCACAATCATACAATCACAATCATACAATCAGAATCATACAATCACAGTCATACAATCACAGTCATACAATCACAATCACACAATCACAATCATGCAATCACAATCATACAATCATAATCATACAATCACAATCATACAATCACATCAATACCATCACAATCATACAATCACATCAATACCATCACAATCATACAATCACAATCATACAATCGCAATCATACAATTACAATCTCCCAAACACAATCATGCAATCACAATCATACAATCATAATCATACAATCATAGTCATACAATCACATCAATACCATCACAATCATACAATCACAATCATACAATCAAATCATACAATCATAATCCTACAATCACAATCATACAATTACAATCTCCCAAATACAATCTCCCAAATACAATCATACAATCACAATCATACAATCACAATCATACAATCACAATCATACAATCACAATCATACAATCACAATTATACAATCACAATCACACAATCACAGTCATACAATCACAATCATATGATCACAATCATACTATCACAATCATACAATCACAATCATACAATCACAATCATACAATCACAATCACACAATCACAATCATACAATCGCATTCATACAATCACAATCATACAATCACAATCATACAATCACAATCATACAATCACAATCATACAATCACAATCATACAATCACAATCATACTATCACAATCATACTATCGTAATCATACAATCACAATCATACCATCACAATCATACAATTACAATCATACAATCACAATCATACAATCACAATCATACAATCACAATCATACAATCACAATCATACAATCACAATCATACTATCGCAATCATACAATCACAATCATACCATCACAATCATACAATTACAATCATACAATCAAATCATACAATCATAATCCTACAATCACAATCATACAATTACAATCTCCCAAATACAATCTCCCAAATACAATCATACAATCACAATCATACAATCACAATCATACAATCACAATCATACAATCACAATCATACAATCACAATCATGCAATCGCAATCATACAATTACAATCTCCCAAATACAATCATAAAATTACAATCATACAATCGCAATCATACTATCACAATCATACAATCAAAATCATACAATCACAGTCATACAATCACAATCTTACAATTACAATCATACAATCACAATCATACAATCAAAATCATGCAATCGCAATCAAACAATTACAATCTCCCAAATACAATCATACAATTACAATCATACAATCGCAATCATACTATCACAATCATACAATCAAAATCATACAATCACAATCATACAATCGAAATCATACAATCACTATCATACTATCACAAACATACTATCACAATAATACAATCACAATCATACAATCAAAATCATACAATCACAATCATACAATCACAATCATGCAAACACAATCATACAATCACAATCATGCAATCACAATCATACATCACAATCATACAATCGCAAACATACAATCACAATCATACAATCACAATCATACAATCACAATCATACGATCACAATGATACAATTACAATCATACAATCACAATCATACAATCACAATCATAAAATCACATTCATACAATCGCAATCATACAATTACAATCTCCCAAATACAATCATACAATTACAATCATACAATCGCAATCATACTATCACAATCATACAATCAAAATCATACAATCACAATCATACAATCGAAATCATACAATCGAAATCATACAATCACAATCACACAATCACAATCATACAATCGAAATCATACAATCAAAATCATACAATCGCAATCATACGATGACAATCATACGATCACAATCATACAATCACAATCATACAATCACAATCATACAAACACAATCATACAATCACAATCATACAATCGCAATCATACAATCACAATCATACAATCGAAATCATACAATCACAATCATATAATCACAATCACACAATCACAATCATACAATCACAATCATACAATCACAATCATACAATCACAATCATACAATCACAATCATACAATCACAATCATACAATCACAATCATACAATCACAATCACGCAATCGCAATCATACTATTACAATCTCCCAAATACAATCATACAATTACAATCATACAATCGCAATCATACTATCACAATCATGCAGTCAAAATCATACAATCACAATCATACAAAAACAATCATACAATCACAATGATACAATCACAATCATACAATCAGAATCATACATTCGCAATCATACAATCACAATCATACAATCACAATCATACATTCAAAATCATGCATCATACAATCACAATCACAATCATACAATCACAATCATACAATCGCAATCATACAATCGCAATCATACAATCACAATTATACAATCACAGTCATACAATCACAATCATACAATCACAATCATACATTCACAATCATACAATCAAAATCATGCAATCGCAATCATACGATGACAATCATACAATCAAAATCATACAATCACAATCATACAATCGAAATCATACAATCACTATCGTACTATCACAAACATACTATCACAATAATACAATCACAATCATACAATCAAAATCACACAATCACAATCATACAATCACAATCATACAATCACAATCATACAATCACAATCATACAATCACAATCATACTATCGCAATCATACAATCACAATCACACCATCACAATCATACAATTACAATCATACAATCACAATCATACAATCACAATCATACAATCACAATCATACAATCACAGTCATACAATCACAATCATACAATCACAATCATACAATCACAATCATACAATCACAATCATACAATCAAAATCATGCAATCGCAATCATACGATGACAATCATCCGATCACAATCATACAATCACAATCATAAAATCGCAATCGTACAATTACAATCATACAGTCACAATCATACAATCACAATCGTACAATCACAATCATACAATCACAATCATAAAATCACAATCATACAATCACAATAATACAGTCACCATCACACAATCATAATCATACAATTACAATCTCCCAAATACAATCATACAATCACAATCATACGATCGCAGTCATACTATCACAATCATGCAGTCAAAATCATACAATCACAATCATACAAAAACAATCATACAATCACAATGATACAATCACAATCATACAATCACAATCATACATTCGCAATCATACAATCACAATCATACAATCACAATCATACATTCAAAATCATGCAATCACAATCATACAATCACAATCATGCAATCACAATCATACAATCGCAATCATACAATCGCAATCATACAATCACAATTATACAATCACAATCATACAATCACAATCATACAATCAAATCATACAATCATAATCATACAATCACAATCATACAATCGCAATCATACAATCACAATCGTACAATCACAATCATGCAATCATAATCATGCAATCACAATCATACAATCACAATCATACAATTACAAACATACAATCACAATCACACAATCACAATCACACAATCACAACCATACAATCACAATCATACAATCACAATCACACAATCACAATCATACAATCACAATCATACAATCACAATCATACAATCACAATCATACAATCACAGTCACACAATCACAGTCATACAATCACAATCATACAACCACAATCAGACAATCACAATCCTACAATCACTATCATACAATCACAATCGCACAACCACAATCAGACAATCACAATCATACAATCGCAATCATACAATCACAATCATACAATCACAATCATACAATCACAGTCATACAATCACAATCATACAATCACAATCATACAATCACAATCATACAATCAAATCATACAATCATAATCATACAATCACAATCATACAATCGCAATCATACAATTACAATCTCCCAAATACAATCATACAATTAGAATCATACAATCACAATCATGCAATCGCAATCATACAATCACAATCATACAATCACAATCATACAATCACAATCATACAATCACAATCATACAATCACAATCATACAATCACAGTCACACAATCACAATCATACAAACACAATCATACAATCACAATCATACAATCGCAAGCATACAATCACAATCATACAATCACAATCATACAATCGCAATCATACAATCACAATCATACAATCACAATCATACAATCACAATCATACTATCGCAATCATACAATCACAATCATACCATCACAATCATACAATTACAATCATACAATCACAATCATACAATCACAATCATACAATCAGAATCATACAACCGAAATCATACACGCACAATCATACAATCGCATTCATACAATCACAATCATACAATCACAATCATACAATCGCATTCATACAATTACAATGTCCCAAATACAATCTCCCAAATACAATCATACAATCACAATCATACAATCATAATCATACAATGACAATCATACAATCACAATCATACAATCACAGTCACACAATCACAGTCATACAATCACAATCATACAACCACAATCATACAATCACAATCATACAATCACAATCATACAATCACAATCGCACAACCACAATCAGACAATCACAATCATACAATCACTATCATACAATCACAATCATACAATCATAATCATACAACCACAATCATACAATTACATTCTCCCAAATACAATCTCCCAAATACAATCATACAATCACAATCATACAATCACAATCATAAAATCACAATCATACAATCACAATCATACAATCACAATCATACAATCACAATCATACGATCACAATCATATAATTACTACTATACAATCACAGTCATACAAAAACAATCATACAATCACAATCATACAATCACAATCATACAAGCAAAATCATACAATCACAATCATACAATCACAATCATGGAATCACAATCATACAATCACAATCATACAATCGCAAACATACAATCACAATCTCCCAAACACAATCATGCAATCACAATCATACAATCATAATCATACAATCACAATCATACAATCACATCAATACCATCACAATCATACAATCACAAACATGCAATCGCAATCATACAATTACAATCTCCCAAATACAATCATACAATTACAATCATACAATCGCAATCATACTATCACAATCATACAATCAAAATCATACAATCACAATCATACAATCGAAATCATACAATCACTATCATACTATCACAAACATACTATCACAATAATACAATCACAATCATACAAACAAAATCATACAATCGCAAACATACAATCACAATCATACAATCACAATCATACAATCACAATCATACAATCACAATCATGCAATCGCAATCATACAATCACAATCACACAGTCACAATCATACAATCACAATCATACAATCGCAATCATACAATTACAATCTCCCAAACACAATCATGCAATCACAATCATACAATCATAATCATACAATCATAGTCATACAATCACATCAATACCATCACAATCATACAATCACTATCATACAATCAAATCATACAATCATAATCCTACAATCACAATCATACAATTACAATCTCCCAAATACAATCTCCCAAATACAATCATACAATCACAATCATACAATCACAATCATACAATCACAATCATACAATCACAATCATACAATCAGAATCATACAATCACAGTCATACAATCACAGTCATACAATCACAATCACACAATCACAATCATGCAATCACAATCATACAATCATAATCATACAATCACAATCATACAATCACATCAATACCATCACAATCATACAATCACATCAATACCATCACAATCATACAATCACAATCATACAATCGCAATCATACAATTACAATCTCCCAAACACAATCATGCAATCACAATCATACAATCATAATCATACAATCATAGTCATACAATCACATCAATACCATCACAATCATACAATCACAATCATACAATCAAATCATACAATCATAATCCTACAATCACAATCATACAATTACAATCTCCCAAATACAATCTCCCAAATACAATCATACAATCACAATCATACAATCACAATCATACAATCACAATCATACAATCACAATCATACAATCACAATTATACAATCACAATCACACAATCACAGTCATACAATCACAATCATATGATCACAATCATACTATCACAATCATACAATCACAATCATACAATCACAATCATACAATCACAATCACACAATCACAATCATACAATCGCATTCATACAATCACAATCATACAATCACAATCATACAATCACAATCATACAATCACAATCATACAATCACAATCATACAATCACAATCATACTATCACAATCATACTATCGTAATCATACAATCACAATCATACCATCACAATCATACAATTACAATCATACAATCACAATCATACAATCACAATCATACAATCACAATCATACAATCACAATCATACAATCACAATCATACTATCGCAATCATACAATCACAATCATACCATCACAATCATACAATTACAATCATACAATCAAATCATACAATCATAATCCTACAATCACAATCATACAATTACAATCTCCCAAATACAATCTCCCAAATACAATCATACAATCACAATCATACAATCACAATCATACAATCACAATCATACAATCACAATCATACAATCACAATCATGCAATCGCAATCATACAATTACAATCTCCCAAATACAATCATAAAATTACAATCATACAATCGCAATCATACTATCACAATCATACAATCAAAATCATACAATCACAGTCATACAATCACAATCTTACAATTACAATAATACAATCACAATCATACAATCAAAATCATACAATCACAATCATACAATCACAATCATGCAAACACAATCATACAATCACAATCATGCAATCACAATCATACATCACAATCATACAATCGCAAACATACAATCACAATCATACAATCACAATCATACAATCACAATCATACGATCACAATGATACAATTACAATCATACAATCACAATCATACAATCACAATCATAAAATCACATTCATACAATCGCAATCATACAATTACAATCTCCCAAATACAATCATACAATTACAATCATACAATCGCAATCATACTATCACAATCATACAATCAAAATCATACAATCACAATCATACAATCGAAATCATACAATCGAAATCATACAATCACAATCACACAATCACAATCATACAATCGAAATCATACAATCAAAATCATACAATCGCAATCATACGATGACAATCATACGATCACAATCATACAATCACAATCATACAATCACAATCATACAAACACAATCATACAATCACAATCATACAATCGCAATCATACAATCACAATCATACAATCGAAATCATACAATCACAATCATATAATCACAATCACACAATCACAATCATACAATCACAATCATACAATCACAATCATACAATCACAATCATACAATCACAATCATACAATCACAATCATACAATCACAATCATACAATCACAATCATACAATCACAATCACGCAATCGCAATCATACTATTACAATCTCCCAAATACAATCATACAATTACAATCATACAATCGCAATCATACTATCACAATCATGCAGTCAAAATCATACAATCACAATCATACAAAAACAATCATACAATCACAATGATACAATCACAATCATACAATCAGAATCATACATTCGCAATCATACAATCACAATCATACAATCACAATCATACATTCAAAATCATGCATCATACAATCACAATCACAATCATACAATCACAATCATACAATCGCAATCATACAATCGCAATCATACAATCACAATTATACAATCACAGTCATACAATCACAATCATACAATCACAATCATACATTCACAATCATACAATCAAAATCATGCAATCGCAATCATACGATGACAATCATACAATCAAAATCATACAATCACAATCATACAATCGAAATCATACAATCACTATCGTACTATCACAAACATACTATCACAATAATACAATCACAATCATACAATCAAAATCACACAATCACAATCATACAATCACAATCATACAATCACAATCATACAATCACAATCATACAATCACAATCATACTATCGCAATCATACAATCACAATCACACCATCACAATCATACAATTACAATCATACAATCACAATCATACAATCACAATCATACAATCACAATCATACAATCACAGTCATACAATCACAATCATACAATCACAATCATACAATCACAATCATACAATCACAATCATACAATCAAAATCATGCAATCGCAATCATACGATGACTATCATCCGATCACAATCATACAATCACAATCATAAAATCGCAATCGTACAATTACAATCATACAGTCACAATCATACAATCACAATCGTACAATCACAATCATACAATCACAATCATAAAATCACAATCATACAATCACAATAATACAGTCACCATCACACAATCATAATCATACAATTACAATCTCCCAAATACAATCATACAATCACAATCATACGATCGCAGTCATACTATCACAATCATGCAGTCAAAATCATACAATCACAATCATACAAAAACAATCATACAATCACAATGATACAATCACAATCATACAATCACAATCATACATTCGCAATCATACAATCACAATCATACAATCACAATCATACATTCAAAATCATGCAATCACAATCATACAATCACAATCATGCAATCACAATCATACAATCGCAATCATACAATCGCAATCATACAATCACAATTATACAATCACAATCATACAATCACAATCATACAATCAAATCATACAATCATAATCATACAATCACAATCATACAATCGCAATCATACAATCACAATCGTACAATCACAATCATGCAATCATAATCATGCAATCACAATCATACAATCACAATCATACAATTACAAACATACAATCACAATCACACAATCACAATCACACAATCACAACCATACAATCACAATCATACAATCACAATCACACAATCACAATCATACAATCACAATCATACAATCACAATCATACAATCACAATCATACAATCACAGTCACACAATCACAGTCATACAATCACAATCATACAACCACAATCAGACAATCACAATCCTACAATCACTATCATACAATCACAATCGCACAACCACAATCAGACAATCACAATCATACAATCGCAATCATACAATCACAATCATACAATCACAATCATACAATCACAGTCATACAATCACAATCATACAATCACAATCATACAATCACAATCATACAATCAAAATCAAGCAATCGCAATCATACGATGACAATCATCCGATCACAATCATACAATCACAATCATAAAATCGCAATCGTACAATTACAATCATACAGTCACAATCATATAATCACAATCGTACAATCACAATCATACAATCACAATGATACAATCACAATCATACAATCACAATCATACATTCGCAATCATACAATCACAATCATACAATCACAATCATACATTCAAAATCATGCAATCACAATCATACAATCACAATCATGCAATCACAATCATACAATCGCAATCATACAATCGCAATCATACAATCACAATTATACAATCACAATCATACAATCAAAATCATACAATCACAATCATACTATCGCAATCATACAATCACAATCATACCATCACAATCATACAATTACAATCATACAATCACAATCATACAATCACAATCATACAATCGCAATCATACAATCACAATCATGCAATCACAATCATGCAATCATAATCATACAATCACAATCATACAATCACAATCATACAATTACAGTCATACAATCAAAATCATACAATCAAATCATACAATCATAATCATACAATCACAATCATACAATTACAACCTCCCAAATACAATCTCCCAAATACAATCATACAATCACAATCATACAATCACAATCATACAATCACAGTCATACAATCACAATCATACAATCACAGTCACACAATCACAGTCATACAATCACAATCATACAATCACAATCATACTATCACAATCATACAATCACAATCATACAATCACAATCATACAATCACAATCATACAATCACAGTCATACAATCACAATCATACAATCACAATCATACAATCGCAATCATACAATCACAATCTCCCAAATACAATCTCCTAAATACAATCATACAATCACAATTATATAATAATAATCATACAATGACAATCATACAATCACAATCATACAATCACAGTCACACAATCACAGTCATACAATCACAATCATACAACCACAATCAGACAATCACAATCATACAATCACTATCATACAATCACAATCGCACAACCACAATCAGACAATCACAATCATACAATCGCAATCATACAATCACAATCATACAATCACAATCATACAATCACAATCATACAATCACAATCATACAATCACAATCATACAATCACAATCATACAATTACAATCATACAATCACAATCACACAATCACAATCACACAATCACAATCATACAATCACAATCATACAATCACAATCACACAATCACAATCATACAATCACAATCATACAATCACAATCATACAATCACAATCAAACAATCATAATCATACAATCACAATCATACAATCACAATCATCCAATCACAATCATACAATCACAATCATACAATAGCAATCATACAATTACAATCTCCCAAACACAATCATGCAATCACAATCATACAATCATAATCATACAATCACAATCATACAATCACAATCATACCATCACAATCATACAATCACAATCATACAATCAAATCATACAATCATAATCATACAATCACAATCATACAATTACAATCTCCCAAATACAATCTCCCAAATACAATCATACAATCACAATCATACAATCACAATCATACAATCACAGTCATACAATCACAATCATACAATCACAGTCACACAATCACAGTCATACAATCACAATCATACAATCACAATCATACTATCACAATCATACAATCACAATCATACAATCACAATCATACAATCACAATCATACAATCACAGTAATACAATCACAATCATACAATCACAATCATACAATCGCAATCATACAATCACAATCTCCCAAATACAATCTCCTAAATACAACCATACAAACACAATTATATAATAATAATCATACAATGACAATCATACAATCACAATCATACAATCACAATCATACAATCATAATCATACAATCACAATCATACAATCACAATCATACAATCAAATCATACAATCATAATCATACAATCACAATCATACAATCGCAATCATACAATCACAATCATACAATCACAATCATGCAATCATAATCATGCAATCACAATCATACAATCACAATCATACAATTACAAACATACAATCACAATCACACAATCACAATCACACAATCACAACCATACAATCACAATCATACAATCACAATCACACAATCACAATCATACAATCACAATCATACAATCACAATCATACAATCACAATCATACAATCACAGTCACACAATCACAGTCATACAATCACAATCATACAACCACAATCAGACAATCACAATCATACAATCACTATCATACAATCACAATCGCACAACCACAATCAGACAATCACAATCGTACAATCGCAATCATACAATCACAATCATACAATCACAATCATACAATCACAGTCATACAATCACAATCATACAATCACAATCATACACTCACAATCATACAATCAAAATCAAGCAATCGCAATCATACGATGACAATCATCCGATCACAATCATACAATCACAATCATAAAATCGCAATCGTACAATTACAATCGTACAGTCACAATCATATAATCACAATCGTACAATCACAATCATACAATCACAATCATAAAATCACAATCATACAATCACAATAATACAGTCACCATCACACAATCACAATCATACAATTACAATCTCCCAAATACAATCATACAATCACAATCATACAATCGCAGTCATACTATCACAATCATGCAGTCAAAACCATACAATCACAATCATACAAAAACAACCATACAATCACAATGATACAATCACAATCATACAATCACAATCATACAATCACAATCATACAATCACAATCATACAATCACAATCATACAATCACAATCATACAATCACAATCGCACAACCACAATCAGACAATAACAATCATACAATCGCAATCATACAATCACAATCATACAATCACAATTATACAATCACAATCACACAATCACAGTCATACAATCACAATCATATGATCACAATCATACTATCACAATCATACAATCACAATCATACAATCACAATCATACAATCACAATCACACAATCACAATCATACAATCGCATTCATACAATCACAATCATACAATCACAATCATACAATCACAATCATACAATCACAATCATACAATCACAATCATACAATCACAATCATACTATCACAATCATACTATCGTAATCATACAATCACAATCATACCATCACAATCATACAATTACAATCATACAATCACAATCATACAATCACAATCATACAATCACAATCATACAATCACAATCATACAATCACAATCATACTATCGCAATCATACAATCACAATCATACCATCACAATCATACAATTACAATCATACAATCACAATCATACAATCACAATCATACAATCACAGTCATACAATCACAATCATACAATCACAATCATACAATCACAATCATACAATCAAAATCATGCAATCGCAATCATACGATGACAATCATCCGACCACAATCATACAATCGCAATCGTACAATTACAATCATACAATCACAATCATAAAATCACAATCATACAATCACAATAATACAGTCACCATCACACAATCACAATCATACAATTACAATCTCCCAAATACAATCATACAATCACAATCATACAATCGCAGTCATACTATCACAATCATGCAGTCAAAACCATACAATCACAATCATACAAAAACAACCATACAATCACAATGATACAATCACAATCATACAATCACAATCATACAATCACAATCATACAATCACAATCATACAATCACAATCATACAATCACAATCATACAATCACAATCGCACAACCACAATCAGACAATAACAATCATACAATCGCAATCATACAATCACAATCATACAATCACAATTATACAATCACAATCACACAATCACAGTCATACAATCACAATCATATGATCACAATCATACTATCACAATCATACAATCACAATCATACAATCACAATCATACAATCACAATCATACAATCACAATCATACAATCACAATCATACAATCACAATCATACTATCACAATCATACTATCGTAATCATACAATCACAATCATACCATCACAATCATACAATTACAATCATACAATCACAATCATACAATCACAATCATACAATCACAATCATACAATCACAATCATACAATCACAATCATACTATCGCAATCATACAATCACAATCATACCATCACAATCATACAATTACAATCATACAATCACAATCATACAATCACAATCATACAATCAGAATCATACAATCGAAATCATACAATCACAATCATACAATCGCATTCATACAATCACAATCATACAATCACAATCATACAATCGCATTCATACAATTACAATGTCCCAAATACAATCTCCCAAATACAATCATACAATCACAATCATACAATCGCAAACATACAATCACAATCTCCCAAACACAATCATGCGATCACAATCATACAATCATAATCATACAATCACAATCATACAATCACATCAATACCATCACAATCATACAATCACAATCATGCAATCGCAATCATACAATTACAATCTCCCAAATACAATAATACAATTACAATCATACAATCGCAATCATACTATCACAATCATACAATCAAAATCATACAATCACAATCATACAATCGAAATCATACAATCACTATCATACTATCAGAAACATACTATCACAATAATACAATCACAATCAAACAATCAAAATCATACAATCGCAAACATACAATCACAATCATACAATCACAATCATACAATCACAATCATACAATCACAATCATACAATCACAATCATGCAATCGCAATCATACAATCACAATCACACAGTCACAATCATACAATCACAATCATACAATCGCAATCATACAATTACAATCTCACAAACACAATCATGCAATCACAATCATACAATCATAATCATACAATCACAATCATACAATCACATCAATACCATCACAATCATACAATCACAATCATACAATCAAATCATACAATCATAATCCTACAATCACAATCATACAATTACAATCTCCCAAATACAATCTCCCAAATACAATCATACAATCACAATCATACAATCACAATCATACAATCACAATCATACAATCACAATCATACAATCAGAATCATACAATCACAGTCATATAATCACAGTCATACAATCACAATCATACAATCACAATCATACAATCACAATCATGCAATCGCAATCATACAATTACAATCTCCCAAATACAATCATACAATTACAATCATACAATCGCAATCATACTATCACAATCATACAATCAAAATCATACAATCACAATCATACAATCGAAATCATACAATCACTATCATACTATCACAAACATACTATCACAATAATACAATCACAATCCTACAATCACAATCATACAATCACAATCATACAATCACAATCATACAATCACAATCATACAATCACAATCATACTATCGCAATCATACAATCACAATCATACAATCGCAATCATACAATCACAATCATACAATCACAATCATACAATCACAATAATACAATCACAATCATACAATCACAATGATACAATCACAATCATACAATCACAATCATACAATCGACATCATACAATCCAAGTCATACAATCGCAATCATACGATGACAATCATCCGATCACAATCATACAATCACAATCATACAATCACAATCATACAAACACAATCATACAATCACAATCATACAATCGCAAGCATACAATCACAATCATACAATCACAATCATACAATCGCAATCATACGATCACAATCATACGATCACAATCATACAATCAAAATCATACAATCGCAATCATACGATCACAATCATACGATCACAAACATACAATTACAATCAAACCATCACAACCATACAATCACAATCATACGATGACAATCATACAATTACTACTATACAATCATAATCATACAAAAACAATCATACAATCACAATCATACAATCACAATCATGTAATCACAATAATACAATCACAATCATACAATCACAATCATACAATCACAATCATACTATGACAATCATACAATCAAAATCATACAATCACAATCATACAATCACAATCATACTATCACAATCATTCAATCACGATAATACAACCACAATCGTACAATCGCAATCGAACAATCACAACCATACGATCACAATCATACAATCACAATCATACAATCACAATCATACAATCAGAATCATACAATCACAGTCATACAATCACAGTCATACAATCACAATCATACAATCACAATCATACAATCACAATCATGCAATCGCAATCATACAATTACAATCTCCCAAATACAATCATACAATTACAATCATACAATCGCAATCATACTATCACAATCATACAATCAAAATCATACAATCACAATCATACAATCGAAATCATACAATCACTATCATACTATCACAAACATACTATCACAATAATACAATCACAATCCTACAATCACAATCATACAATCACAAACATACAATCACAATCATACAATCACAATCATACAATCACAATCATACAATCATAATCCTACAATCACAATCATACAATTACAATCTCCCAGATACAATCTCCCAAATACAATCATACAATCACAATCATACAATCACAATCATACAATCACAATCATACAATCACAATCATACAATCACAATCATACACTCACAATCATACAATCATAATCATACAATCACAATCATACAATCACAATCATACAATCACAATCATACAATCGCAATCATACAATTACAATCTCCCAAACACAATCATGCAATCACAATCATACAATCATAATCATACAATCACAATCATAAAATCACAATCATACCATCACAATCATACAATCACAATCATACAATCAAATCATACAATCATAATCCTACAATCACAATCATACAATTACAATCTCCCAAATACAATCTCCCAAATAAAATCATACAATCACAATCATACAATCACAATCATACAATCACAATCATACAATCACAATCATACAGTCACAATTATACAATCACAATCATACAATCAGAATCATACAATCACAATCATACAATCACAGTCATACAATCACAATCATACAATCACAATCATACAATCACAATCACGCAATCGCAATCATACTATTACAATCTCCCAAATACAATCATACAATTACAATCATACAATCGCAATCATACTATCACAATCATACAATCAAAATCATACAATCGAAATGATACAATCACTATCATACTATCACAAACATACTACCACAATAATACAATCACAATCATACAATCACAATCATACAATCACAATCATAAAATCACAATCATACAATCACAATAATACAGTCACCATCACACAATCACAATCATACAATTACAATCTCCCAAATACAACCATACAATCACAATCATACGATCGCAGTCATACTATCACAATCATGCAGTCAAAATCATACAATCACAATCATACAAAAACAATCATACAATCACAATGATACAATCACAATCATACAATCAGAATCATACATTCGCAATCATACAATCACAATCATACAATCACAATCATACATTCAAAATCATGCATCATACAATCACAATCACAATCATACAATTACAATCATACAATCGCAATCATACAATCGCAATCATACAATCACAATTATACAATCACAGTCATACAATCACAATCATACAATCACAATCATACATTCACAATCATACAATCAAAATCATGCAATCGCAATCATACGATGACAATCATACAATCAAAATCATACAATCACAATCATACAATCGAAATCATACAATCACTATCGTACTATCACAAACATACTATCACAATAATACAATCACAATCATACAATCAAAATCACACAATCACAATCATACAATCACAATCATACAATCACAATCATACAATCACAATCATACAATCACAATCATACTATCGCAATCATACAATCACAATCACACCATCACAATCATACAATTACAATCATACAATCACAATCATACAATCACAATCATACAATCACAATCATACAATCAAAATCATGCAATCGCAATCATACGATGACAATCATCCGATCACAATCATACAATCACAATCATAAAATCGCAATCGTACAATTACAATCATACAGTCACAATCATACAATCACAATCGTACAATCACAATCATACAATCACAATCATAAAATCACAATCATACAATCACAATAATACAGTCACCGTCACACAATCATAATCATACAATTACAATCTCCCAAATACAATCATACAATCACAATCATACGATCGCAGTCATACTATCACAATCATGCAGTCAAAATCATACAATCACAATCATACAAAAACAATCATACAATCACAATGATACAATCACAATCATACAATCACAATCATACATTCGCAATCATACAATCACAATCATACAATCACAATCATACATTCAAAATCATGCAATCACAATCATACAATCACAATCATGCAATCACAATCATACAATCGCAATCATACAATCGCAATCATACAATCACAATTATACAATCACAATCATACAATCACAATCATACAATCAAATCATACAATCATAATCATACAATCACAATCATACAATCGCAATCATACAATCACAATCATACAATCACAATCATGCAATCATAATCATGCAATCACAATCATACAATCACAATCATACAATTACAAACATACAATCACAATCACACAATCACAATCACACAATCACAACCATACAATCACAATCATACAATCACAATCACACAATCACAATCATACAATCACAATCATACAATCACAATCATACAATCACAATCATACAATCACAGTCACACAATCACAGTCATACAATCACAATCATACAACCACAATCAGACAATCACAATCCTACAATCACTATCATACAATCACAATCGCACAACCACAATCAGACAATCACAATCATACAATCGCAATCATACAATCACAATCATACAATCACAATCATACAATCACAGTCATACAATCACAATCATACAATCACAATCATACAATCACAATCATACAATCAAAATCAAGCAATCGCAATCATACGATGACAATCATCCGATCACAATCATACAATCACAATCATAAAATCGCAATCGTACAATTACAATCATACAGTCACAATCATATAATCACAATCGTACAATCACAATCATACAATCACAATGATACAATCACAATCATACAATCACAATCATACATTCGCAATCATACAATCACAATCATACAATCACAATCATACATTCAAAATCATGCAATCACAATCATACAATCACAATCATGCAATCACAATCATACAATCGCAATCATACAATCGCAATCATACAATCACAATTATACAATCACAATCATACAATCACAATCATACAATCACAATCATACAATCATAATCATACAATCACAATCATACAATCACAATCATACAATCATAATCATACAATCACAATCATACAATCACAATCATACAATCAAATCATACAATCATAATCATACAATCACAATCATACAATCGCAATCATACAATCACAATCATGCAATCACAATCATGCAATCATAATCATACAATCACAATCATACAATCACAATCATACAATTACAGTCATACAATCAAAATCATACAATCAAATCATACAATCATAATCATACAATCACAATCATACAATTACAACCTCCCAAATACAATCTCCCAAATACAATCATACAATCACAATCATACAATCACAATCATACAATCACAGTCATACAATCACAATCATACAATCACAGTCACACAATCACAGTCATACAATCACAATCATACAATCACAATCATACTATCACAATCATACAATCACAATCATACAATCACAATCATACAATCACAATCATACAATCACAGTCATACAATCACAATCATACAATCACAATCATACAATCGCAATCATACAATCACAATCTCCCAAATACAATCTCCTAAATACAATCATACAATCACAATTATATAATAATAATCATACAATGACAATCATACAATCACAATCATACAATCACAGTCACACAATCACAGTCATACAATCACAATCATACAACCACAATCAGACAATCACAATCATACAATCACTATCATACAATCACAATCGCACAACCACAATCAGACAATCACAATCATACAATCGCAATCATACAATCACAATCATACAATCACAATCATACAATCACAATCATACAATCACAATCATACAATCACAATCATACAATCACAATCATACAATTACAATCATACAATCACAATCACACAATCACAATCACACAATCACAATCATACAATCACAATCATACAATCACAATCACACAATCACAATCATACAATCACAATCATACAATCACAATCATACAATCACAATCAAACAATCATAATCATACAATCACAATCATACAATCACAATCATCCAATCACAATCATACAATCACAATCATACAATAGCAATCATACAATTACAATCTCCCAAACACAATCATGCAATCACAATCATACAATCATAATCATACAATCACAATCATACAATCACAATCATACCATCACAATCATACAATCACAATCATACAATCAAATCATACAATCATAATCATACAATCACAATCATACAATTACAATCTCCCAAATACAATCTCCCAAATACAATCATACAATCACAATCATACAATCACAATCATACAATCACAGTCATACAATCCCAATCATACAATCACAGTCACACAATCACAGTCATACAATCACAATCATACAATCACAATCATACTATGACAATCATACAATCACAATCATACAATCACAATCATACAATCACAATCATACAATCACAGTCATACAATCACAATCATACAATCACAATCATACAATCGCAATCATACAATCACAATCTCCCAAATACAATCTCCTAAATACAATCATACAATCACAATTATATAATAATAATCATACAATGACAATCATACAATCACAATCATACAATCACAGTCACACAATCACAGTCATACAATCACAATCATACAACCACAATCAGACAATCACAATCATACAATCACTATCATACAATCACAATCGCACAACCACAATCAGACAATCACAATCATACAATCGCAATCATACAATCACAATCATACAATCACAATCATACAATCACAATCATACAATCACAATCATACAATCACAATCATACAATCACAATCATACAATTACAATCATACAATCACAATCACACAATCACAATCACACAATCACAATCATACAATCACAATCATACAATCACAATCACACAATCACAATCATACAATCACAATCATACAATCACAATCATACAATCACAATCAAACAATCATAATCATACAATCACAATCATACAATCACAATCATCCAATCACAATCATACAATCACAATCATACAATAGCAATCATACAATTACAATCTCCCAAACACAATCATGCAATCACAATCATACAATCATAATCATACAATCACAATCATACAATCACAATCATACCATCACAATCATACAATCACAATCATACAATCAAATCATACAATCATAATCATACAATCACAATCATACAATTACAATCTCCCAAATACAATCTCCCAAATACAATCATACAATCACAATCATACAATCACAATCATACAATCACAGTCATACAATCCCAATCATACAATCACAGTCACACAATCACAGTCATACAATCACAATCATACAATCACAATCATACTATGACAATCATACAATCACAATCATACAATCACAATCATACAATCACAATCATACAATCACAGTCATACAATCACAATCATACAATCACAATCATACAATCGCAATCATACAATCACAATCTCCCAAATACAATCTCCTAAATACAATCATACAATCACAATTATATAATAATAATCATACAATGACAATCATACAATCACAATCATACAATCACAATCATACAATCATAATCATACAATCACAATCATACAATCACAATCATACAATCAAATCATACAATCATAATCATACAATCACAATCATACAATCGCAATCATACAATCACAATCATACAATCACAATCATGCAATCATAATCATGCAATCACAATCATACAATCACAATCATACAATTACAAACATACAATCACAATCACACAATCACAATCACACAATCACAACCATACAATCACAATCATACAATCACAATCACACAATCACAATCATACAATCACAATCATACAATCACAATCATACAATCACAATCATACAATCACAATCACACAATCACAGTCATACAATCACAATCATACAACCACAATCAGACAATCACAATCATACAATCACTATCATACAATCACAATCGCACAACCACAATCAGACAATCACAATCGTACAATCGCAATCATACAATCACAATCATACAATCACAATCATACAATCACAGTCATACAATCACAATCATACAATCACAATCATACACTCACAATCATACAATCAAAATCAAGCAATCGCAATCATACGATGACAATCATCCGATCACAATCATACAATCACAATCATAAAATCGCAATCGTACAATTACAATCGTACAGTCACAATCATATAATCACAATCGTACAATCACAATCATACAATCACAATCATAAAATCACAATCATACAATCACAATAATACAGTCACCATCACACAATCACAATCATACAATTACAATCTCCCAAATACAACCATACAATCACAATCATACGATCGCAGTCATACTATCACAATCATGCAGTCAAAATCATACAATCACAATCATACAAAAACAATCATACAATCACAATGATACAATCACAATCATACAATCACAATCATACATTCGCAATCATACAATCACAATCATACAATCACAATCATACACTCAAAATCATGCAATCACAATCATACAATCACAATCATGCAATCACAATCATACAATCGCAATCATACAATCGCAATCATACAATCACAATTATACAATCACAATCATACAATCACAATCATACAATCACAATCATACAATCATAATCATACAATCACAATCATACAATCACAATCATACAATCATAATCATACAATCACAATCATACAATCACAATCATACAATCAAATCATACAATCATAATCATACAATCACAATCATACAATCGCAATCATACAATCACAATCATCCAATCACAATCATGCAATCATAATCATACAATCACAATCATACAATCACAATCATACAATTACAGTCATACAATCAAAATCATACAATCAAATCATACAATCATAATCATACAATCACAATCATACAATTACAATCTCTCAAATACAATCTCCCAAATACAATCATACAATCACAATCATACAATCACAATCATACAATCACAGTCATACAATCACAATCATACAATCACAGTCGCACAATCACAGTCATACAATCACAATCATACAATCACAATCATACTATCACAATCATACAATCACAATCATACAATCACAATCATACAATCACAATCATACAATCACAGTCATACAATCACAATCATACAATCACAATCATACAATCGCAATCATACAATCACAATCTCCCAAATACAATCTCCTAAATACAATCATACAATCACAATTATATAATAATAATCATACAATGACAATCATACAATCACAATCATACAATCACAGTCACACAATCACAGTCATACAATCACAATCATACAACCACAATCAGACAATCACAATCATACAATCACTATCATACAATCACAATCGCACAACCACAATCAGACAATCACAATCATACAATCGCAATCATACAATCACAATCATACAATCACAATCATACAATCACAATCATACAATCACAATCATACAATCACAATCATACAATCACAATCATACAATTACAATCATACAATCACAATCACACAATCACAATCACACAATCACAATCATACAATCACAATCATACAATCACAATCACACAATCACAATCATACAATCACAATCATACAATCACAATCATACAATCACAATCATACAATCATAATCATACAATCACAATCATACAATCACAATCATCCAATCACAATCATACAATCACAATCATACAATAGCAATCATACAATTACAATCTCCCAAACACAATCATGCAATCACAATCATACAATCATAATCATACAATCACAATCATACAATCACAATCATACCATCACAATCATACAATCACAATCATACAATCAAATCATACAATCATAATCATACAATCACAATCATACAATTACAATCTCCCAAATACAATCTCCCAAATACAATCATACAATCACAATCATACAATCACAATCATACAATCACAGTCATACAATCACAATCATACAATCACAGTCACACAATCACAGTCATACAATCACAATCATACAATCACAATCATACTATCACAATCATGCAGTCAAAATCATACAATCACAATCATACAAAAACAATCATACAATCACAATGATACAATCACAATCATACAATCACAATCATACATTCGCAATCATACAATCACAATCATACAATCACAATCATACATTCAAAATCATGCAATCACAATCATACAATCACAATCATGCAATCACAATCATACAATCGCAATCATACAATCGCAATCATACAATCACAATTATACAATCACAATCATACAATCACAATCATACAATCACAATCATACAATCATAATCATACAATCACAATCATACAATCACAATCATACAATCATAATCATACAATAGCAATCATACAATTACAATCTCCCAAACACAATCATGCAATCACAATCATACAATCATAATCATACAATCACAATCATACAATCACAATCATACAATCACAATCATACCATCACAATCATACAATCACAATCATACAATCAAATCATACAATCATAATCATACAATCACAATCATACAATTACAATCTTCCAAATACAATCTCCCAAATACAATCATACAATCACAATCATACAATCACAATCATACAATCACAGTCATACAATCACAATCATACAATCACAGTCACACAATCACAGTCATACAATCACAATCATACAATCACAATCATACTATCACAATCATACAATCACAATCATACAATCACAATCATACAATCACAATCATACAATCACAATCATACAATCACAATCATACAATCGCAGTCATACAATCACAATCTCCCAAATACAATCTCCTAAATACAATCATACAATCACAATTATATAATAATAATCATACAATCACAATCATACAATCACAATCATGCAATCATAATCATGCAATCACAATCATACAATCACAATCATACAATTACAAACATACAATCACAATCACACAATCACAATCACACAATCACAACCATACAATCACAATCATACAATCACAATCACACAATCACAATCATACAATCACAATCATACAATCACAATCATACTATCGCAATCATACAATCACAATCATACCATCACAATCATACAATTACAATCATACAATCACAATCATACAATCACAATCATACAATCAGAATCATACAATCGAAATCATACAATCACAATCATACAATCGCATTCATACAATCACAATCATACAATCACAATCATACAATCGCATTCATACAATTACAATGTCCCAAATACAATCTCCCAAATACAATCATACAATCACAATCATACAATCGCAAACATACAATCACAATCTCCCAAACACAATCATGCAATCACAATCATACAATCATAATCATACAATCACAATCATACAATCACATCAATACCATCACAATCATACAATCACAATCATGCAATCGCAATCATACAATTACAATCTCCCAAATACAATAATACAATTACAATCATACAATCGCAATCATACTATCACAATCATACAATCAAAATCATACAATCACAATCATACAATCGAAATCATACAATCACTATCATACTATCAGAAACATACTATCACAATAATACAATCACAATCAAACAATCAAAATCATACAATCGCAAACATACAATCACAATCATACAATCACAATCATACAATCACAATCATACAATCACAATCATACAATCACAATCATGCAATCGCAATCATACAATCACAATCACACAGTCACAATCATACAATCACAATCATACAATCGCAATCATACAATTACAATCTCACAAACACAATCATGCAATCACAATCATACAATCATAATCATACAATCACAATCATACAATCACATCAATACCATCACAATCATACAATCACAATCATACAATCAAATCATACAATTATAATCCTACAATCACAATCATACAATTACAATCTCCCAAATACAATCTCCCAAATACAATCATACAATCACAATCATACAATCACAATCATACAATCACAATCATACAATCACAATCATACAATCAGAATCATACAATCACAGTCATACAATCACAGTCATACAATCACAATCATACAATCACAATCATACAATCACAATCATGCAATCGCAATCATACAATTACAATCTCCCAAATACAATCATACAATTACAATCATACAATCGCAATCATACTATCACAATCATACAATCAAAATCATACAATCACAATCATACAATCGAAATCATACAATCACTATCATACTATCACAAACATACTATCACAATAATACAATCACAATCCTACAATCACAATCATACAATCACAATCATACAATCACAATCATACAATCACAATCATACAATCACAATCATACTATCGCAATCATACAATCACAATCATACAATCGCAATCATACAATCACAATCATACAATCACAATCATACAATCACAATAATACAATCACAATCATACAATCACAATGATACAATCACAATCATACAATCACAATCATACAATCGACATCATACAATCCAAGTCATACAATCGCAATCATACGATGACAATCATCCGATCACAATCATACAATCACAATCATACAATCACTATCATACAAACACAATCATACAATCACAATCATACAATCGCAAGCATACAATCACAATCATACAATCACAATCATACAATCGCAATCATACGATCACAATCATACGATCACAATCATACAATCAAAATCATACAATCGCAATCATACGATCACAATCATACGATCACAAACATACAATTACAATCAAACCATCACAACCATACAATCACAATCATACGATGACAATCATACAATTACTACTATACAATCATAATCATACAAAAACAATCATACAATCACAATCATACAATCACAATCATGTAATCACAATAATACAATCACAATCATACAATCACAATCATACAATCACAATCATACTATGACAATCATACAATCAAAATCATACAATCACAATCATACAATCACAATCATACTATGACAATCATTCAATCACGATAATACAACCACAATCGTACAATCGCAATCGAACAATCACAACCATACGATCACAATCATACAATCACAATCATACAATCACAATCATACAATCAGAATCATACAATCACAGTCATACAATCACAGTCATACAATCACAATCATACAATCACAATCATACAATCACAATCATGCAATCGCAATCATACAATTACAATCTCCCAAATACAATCATACAATTACAATCATACAATCGCAATCATACTATCACAATCATACAATCAAAATCATACAATCACAATCATGCAATCGAAATCATACAATCACTATCATACTATCACAAACATACTATCACAATAATACAATCACAATCCTACAATCACAATCATACAATCACAAACATACAATCACAATCATACAATCACAATCATACAATCACAATCATACAATCATAATCCTACAATCACAATCATACAATTACAATCTCCCAGATACAATCTCCCAAATACAATCATACAATCACAATCATACAATCACAATCATACAATCACAATCATACAATCACAATCATACAATCACAATCATACACTCACAATCATACAATCATAATCATACAATCACAATCATACAATCACAATCATACAATCACAATCATACAATCGCAATCATACAATTACAATCTCCCAAACACAATCATGCAATCACAATCATACAATCATAATCATACAATCGCAATCATAAAATCACAATCATACCATCGCAATCATACAATCACAATCATACAATCAAATCATACAATCATAATCCTACAATCACAATCATACAATTACAATCTCCCAAATACAATCTCCCAAATAAAATCATACAATCACAATCATACAATCACAATCATACAATCACAATCATACAATCACAATTATACAATCACAATCATACAATCAGAATCATACAATCACAATCATACAATCACAGTCATACAATCACAATCATACAATCACAATCATACAATCACAATCACGCAATCGCAATCATACTATTACAATCTCCCAAATACAATCATACAATTACAATCATACAATCGCAATCATACTATCACAATCATACAATCAAAATCATACAATCGAAATGATACAATCACTATCATACTATCACAAACATACTATCACAATAATACAATCACAATC
This sequence comes from Megachile rotundata, assembly GCF_050947335.1. Lineage (NCBI taxonomy): Eukaryota > Metazoa > Arthropoda > Insecta > Hymenoptera > Megachilidae > Megachile > Megachile rotundata. Next base: position 1,695,618 of record NW_027473337.1, on the reverse strand, counting down.
ATACAATCACAAACATACAATCACAATCATAAAATCACAATCATACAATCACAATAATACAGTCACCATCACACAATCACAATCATACAATTACAATCTCCCAAATACAACCATACAATCACAATCATACGATCGCAGTCATACTATCACAATCATGCAGTCAAAATCATACAATCACAATCATACAAAAACAATCATACAATCACAATGATACAATCACAATCATACAATCAGAATCATACATTCGCAATCATACAATCACAATCATACAATCACAATCATACATTCAAAATCATGCATCATACAATCACAATCACAATCATACAATCACAATCATACAATCGCAATCATACAATCGCAATCATACAATCACAATTATACAATCACAGTCATACAATCACAATCATACAATCACAATCATACATTCACAATCATACAATCAAAATCATGCAATCGCAATCATACGATGACAATCATACAATCAAAATCATACAATCACAATCATACAATCGAAATCATACAATCACTATCGTACTATCACAAACATACTATCACAATAATACAATCACAATCATACAATCAAAATCACACAATCACAATCATACAATCACAATCATACAATCACAATCATACAATCACAATCATACAATCACAATCATACTATCGCAATCATACAATCACAATCACACCATCACAATCATACAATTACAATCATACAATCACAATCATACAATCACAATCATACAATCACAATCATACAATCACAGTCATACAATCACAATCATACAATCACAATCATACAATCACAATCATACAATCACAATCATACAATCACAATCATACAATCAAAATCATGCAATCGCAATCATACGATGACAATCATCCGATCACAATCATACAATCACAATCATAAAATCGCAATCGTACAATTACAATCATACAGTCACAATCATACAATCACAATCGTACAATCACAATCATACAATCACAATCATAAAATCACAATCATACAATCACAATAATACAGTCACCATCACACAATCATAATCATACAATTACAATCTCCCAAATACAATCATACAATCACAATCATACGATCGCAGTCATACTATCACAATCATGCAGTCAAAATCATACAATCACAATCATACAAAAACAATCATACAATCACAATGATACAATCACAATCATACAATCACAATCATACATTCGCAATCATACAATCACAATCATACAATCACAATCATACATTCAAAATCATGCAATCACAATCATACAATCACAATCATGCAATCACAATCATACAATCGCAATCATACAATCGCAATCATACAATCACAATTATACAATCACAATCATACAATCACAATCATACAATCAAATCATACAATCATAATCATACAATCACAATCATACAATCGCAATCATACAATCACAATCATACAATCACAATCATGCAATCATAATCATGCAATCACAATCATACAATCACAATCATACAATTACAAACATACAATCACAATCACACAATCACAATCACACAATCACAACCATACAATCACAATCATACAATCACAATCACACAATCACAATCATACAATCACAATCATACAATCACAATCATACAATCACAATCATACAATCACAGTCACACAATCACAGTCATACAATCACAATCATACAACCACAATCAGACAATCACAATCCTACAATCACTATCATACAATCACAATCGCACAACCACAATCAGACAATCACAATCATACAATCGCAATCATACAATCACAATCATACAATCACAATCATACAATCACAGTCATACAATCACAATCATACAATCACAATCATACAATCACAATCATACAATCAAAATCAAGCAATCGCAATCATACGATGACAATCATCCGATCACAATCATACAATCACAATCATAAAATCGCAATCGTACAATTACAATCATAAAATCGCAATCGTACAATTACAATCATACAGTCACAATCATATAATCACAATCGTACAATCACAATCATACAATCACAATGATACAATCACAATCATACAATCACAATCATACATTCGCAATCATACAATCACAATCATACAATCACAATCATACATTCAAAATCATGCAATCACAATCATACAATCACAATCATGCAATCACAATCATACAATCGCAATCATACAATCGCAATCATACAATCACAATTATACAATCACAATCATACAATCACAATCATACAATCACAATCATACAATCATAATCATACAATCACAATCATACAATCACAATCATACAATCATAATCATACAATCACAATCATACAGTCACAATCATACAATCAAATCATACAATCATAATCATACAATCACAATCATACAATCGCAATCATACAATCACAATCATGCAATCACAATCATGCAATCATAATCATACAATCACAATCATACAATCACAATCATACAATTACAGTCATACAATCAAAATCATACAATCAAATCATACAATCATAATCATACAATCACAATCATACAATTACAACCTCCCAAATACAATCTCCCAAATACAATCATACAATCACAATCATACAATCACAATCATACAATCACAGTCATACAATCACAATCATACAATCACAGTCACACAATCACAGTCATACAATCACAATCATACAATCACAATCATACTATCACAATCATACAATCACAATCATACAATCACAATCATACAATCACAATCATACAATCACAGTCATACAATCACAATCATACAATCACAATCATACAATCGCAATCATACAATCACAATCTCCCAAATACAATCTGCTAAATACAATCATACAATCACAATTATATAATAATAATCATACAATGACAATCATACAATCACAATCATACAATCACAGTCACACAATCACAGTCATACAATCACAATCATACAACCACAATCAGACAATCACAATCATACAATCACTATCATACAATCACAATCGCACAACCACAATCAGACAATCACAATCATACAATCGCAATCATACAATCACAATCATACAATCACAATCATACAATCACAATCATACAATCACAATCATACAATCACAATCATACAATCACAATCATACAATTACAATCATACAATCACAGTCACACAATCACAATCACACAATCACAATCATACAATCACAATCATACAATCACAATCACACAATCACAATCATACAATCACAATCATACAATCACAATCATACAATCACAATCAAACAATCATAATCATACAATCACAATCATACAATCACAATCATCCAATCACAATCATACAATCACAATCATACAATAGCAATCATACAATTACAATCTCCCAAACACAATCATACAATCACAATCATACAATCAAATCATACAATCATAATCATACAATCACAATCATACAATTACAATCTCCCAAATACAATCTCCCAAATACAATCATACAATCACAATCATACAATCACAATCATACAATCACAGTCATACAATCACAATCATACAATCACAGCCACACAATCACAGTCATACAATCACAATCATACAATCACAATCATACTATCACAATCATACAATCACAATCATACAATCACAATCATACAATCACAATCATACAATCACAGTCATACAATCGCAATCATACAATCACAATCATACAATCGCAATCATACAATCACAATCTCCCAAATACAATCTCCTAAATACAATCATACAATCACAATTATATAATAATAATCATACAATGACAATCATACAATCACAATCATACAATCACAATCATACAATCATAATCATACAATCACAATCATACAATCACAATCATACAATCAAATCATACAATCATAATCATACAATCACAATCATACAATCGCAATCATACAATCACAATCATACAATCACAATCATGCAATCATAATCATGCAATCACAATCATACAATCACAATCATACAATTACAAACATACAATCACAATCACACAATCACAATCACACAATCACAACCATACAATCACAATCATACAATCACAATCACACAATCACAATCATACAATCACAATCATACAATCACAATCATACAATCACAATCATACAATCACAGTCACACAATCACAGTCATACAATCACAATCATACAACCACAATCAGACAATCACAATCATACAATCACTATCATACAATCACAATCGCACAACCACAATCAGACAATCACAATCGTACAATCGCAATCATACAATCACAATCATACAATCACAATCATACAATCACAGTCATACAATCACAATCATACAATCACAATCATACACTCACAATCATACAATCAAAATCAAGCAATCGCAATCATACGATGACAATCATCCGATCACAATCATACAATCACAATCATAAAATCGCAATCGTACAATTACAATCGTACAGTCACAATCATATAATCACAATCGTACAATCACAATCATACAATCACAATCATAAAATCACAATCATACAATCACAATAATACAGTCACCATCACACAATCACAATCATACAATTACAATCTCCCAAATACAACCATACAATCACAATCATACGATCGCAGTCATACTATCACAATCATGCAGTCAAAATCATACAATCACAATCATACAAAAACAATCATACAATCACAATGATACAATCACAATCATACAATCACAATCATACATTCGCAATCATACAATCACAATCATACAATCACAATCATACATTCAAAATCATGCAATCACAATCATACAATCACAATCATGCAATCACAATCATACAATCGCAATCATACAATCGCAATCATACAATCACAATTATACAATCACAATCATACAATCACAATCATACAATCACAATCATACAATCATAATCATACAATCACAATCATACAATCACAATCATACAATCATAATCATACAATCACAATCATACAATCACAATCATACAATCAAATCATACAATCATAATCATACAATCACAATCATACAATCGCAATCATACAATCACAATCATCCAATCACAATCATGCAATCATAATCATACAATCACAATCATACAATCACAATCATACAATTACAGTCATACAATCAAAATCATACAATCAAATCATACAATCATAATCATACAATCACAATCATACAATTACAATCTCTCAAATACAATCTCCCAAATACAATCATACAATCACAATCATACAATCACAATCATACAATCACAGTCATACAATCACAATCATACAATCACAGTCGCACAATCACAGTCATACAATCACAATCATACAATCACAATCATACTATCACAATCATACAATCACAATCATACAATCACAATCATACAATCACAATCATACAATCACAGTCATACAATCACAATCATACAATCACAATCATACAATCGCAATCATACAATCACAATCTCCCAAATACAATCTCCTAAATACAATCATACAATCACAATTATATAATAATAATCATACAATGACAATCATACAATCACAATCATACAATCACAGTCACACAATCACAGTCATACAATCACAATCATACAACCACAATCAGACAATCACAATCATACAATCACTATCATACAATCACAATCGCACAACCACAATCAGACAATCACAATCATACAATCGCAATCATACAATCACAATCATACAATCACAATCATACAATCGCAATCATACAATCACAATTATACAATCACAATCATACAATCACAATCATACAATCACAATCATACAATCATAATCATACAATCACAATCATACAATCACAATCATACAATCACAATCACACAATCACAATCATACAATCACAATCATACAATCACAATCATACAATCACAATCATACAATCATAATCATACAATCACAATCATACAATCACAATCATCCAATCACAATCATACAATCACAATCATACAATAGCAATCATACAATTACAATCTCCCAAACACAATCATGCAATCACAATCATACAGTCATAATCATACAATCACAATCATACAATCACAATCATACCATCACAATCATACAATCACAATCATACAATCACAATCATACCATCACAATCATACAATCACAATCATACAATCAAATCATACAATCATAATCATACAATCACAATCATACAATTACAATCTTCCAAATACAATCTCCCAAATACAATCATACAATCACAATCATACAATCACAATCATACAATCACAGTCATACAATCACAATCATACAATCACAGTCACACAATCACAGTCATACAATCACAATCATACAATCACAATCATACTATCACAATCATACAATCACAATCATACAATCACAATCATACAATCACAATCATACAATCACAATCATACAATCACAATCATACAATCGCAGTCATACAATCACAATCTCCCAAATACAATCTCCTAAATACAATCATACAATCACAATTATATAATAATAATCATACAATGACAATCATACAATCACAATCATACAATCATAATCATACAACCACAATCATACAATCACAATCATACAATCAAATCATACAATCATAATCATACAATCACAATCATACAATCGCAATCATACAATCACAATCATACAATCACAATCATGCAATCATAATCATGCAATCACAATCATACAATCACAATCATACAATTACAAACATACAATCACAATCACACAATCACAATCACACAATCACAACCATACAATCACAATCATACAATCACAATCACACAATCACAATCATACAATCACAATCATACAATCACAATCATACAATCACAATCATACAATCACAGTCACACAATCACAGTCATACAATCACAATCATACAACCACAATCAGACAATCACAATCATACAATCACTATCATACAATCACAATCGCACAACCACAATCAGACAATCACAATCGTACAATCGCAATCATACAATCACAATCATACAATCACAATCATACAATCACAGTCATACAATCACAATCATACAATCACAATCATACACTCACAATCATACAATCAAAATCAAGCAATCGCAATCATACGATGACAATCATCCGATCACAATCATACAATCACAATCATAAAATCGCAATCGTACAATTACAATCGTACAGTCACAATCATATAATCACAATCGTACAATCACAATCATACAATCACAATCATAAAATCACAATCATACAATCACAATAATACAGTCACCATCACACAATCACAATCATACAATTACAATCTCCCAAATACAACCATACAATCACAATCATACGATCGCAGTCATACTATCACAATCATGCAGTCAAAATCATACAATCACAATCATACAAAAACCATCATACAATCACAATGATACAATCACAATCATACAATCACAATCATACATTCGCAATCATACAATCACAATCATACAATCCCAATCATACATTCAAAATCATGCAATCACAATCATACAATCACAATCATGCAATCACAATCATACAATCGCAATCATACAATCGCAATCATACAATCACAATTATACAATCACAATCATACAATCACAATCATACAATCACAATCATACAATCATAATCATACAATCACAATCATACAATCGCAATCATACAATCATAATCATACAATCACAATCATACAATCACAATCATACAATCAAATCATACAATCATAATCATACAATCACAATCATACAATCGCAATCATACAATCACAATCATCCAATCACAATCATGCAATCATAATCATACAATCACAATCATACAATCACAATCATACAATTACAGTCATACAATCAAAATCATACAATCAAATCATACAATCATAATCATACAATCACAATCATACAATTACAATCTCTCAAATACAATCTCCCAAATACAATCATACAATCACAATCATACAATCACAATCATACAATCACAGTCATACAATCACAATCATACAATCACAGTCGCACAATCACAGTCATACAATCACAATCATACAATCACAATCATACTATCACAATCATACAATCACAATCATACAATCACAATCATACAATCACAATCATACAATCACAGTCATACAATCACAATCATACAATCACAATCATACAATCGCAATCATACAATCACAATCTCCCAAATACAATCTCCTAAATACAATCTTACAATCACAATTATATAATAATAATCATACAATGACAATCATACAATCACAATCATACAATCACAGTCACACAATCACAGTCATACAATCACAATCATACAACCACAATCAGACAATCACAATCATACAATCACTATCATACAATCACAATCGCACAACCACAATCAGACAATCACAATCATACAATCGCAATCATACAATCACAATCATACAATCACAATCATACAATCACAATCATACAATCACAATCATACAATCACAATCATACAATTACAATCATACAATCACAATCACACAATCACAATCACACAATCACAATCATACAATCACAATCATACAATCACAATCACACAATCACAATCATACAATCACAATTATACAATCACAATCATACAATCACAATCATTCAATCATAATCATACAATCACAATCATACAATCACAATCATACAATCACAATCATACAATCACAATCATACAATAGCAATCATACAATTACAATCTCCCAAACACAATCATGCAATCACAATCATACAATCATAATCATACAATCACAATCATACAATCACAATCATACCATCACAATCATACAATCACAATCATACAATTACAATCTCCCAAATACAATCTCCCAAATACAATCATACAATCACAATCATACAATCACAGTCATACAATCACAATCATACAATCATAGTCACACAATCACAGTCATACAATCACAATCATACAATCACAATCATACTATCACAATCATACAATCACAATCATACAATCACAATCATACAATCACAATCATACAATCACAATCATACAATCACAGTCATACAATCACAATCATACAATCACAATCATACAATCACAATCATACAATCGCAATCATACAATCACAATCTCCCAAATACAATCTCCTAAATACAATCATACAATCACAATTATATAATAATAATCATACAATGACAATCATACAATCACAATCATACAATCACAGTCACACAATCACAGTCATACAATCACAATCATACAACCACAATCAGACAATCACAATCATACAATCACTATCATACAATCACAATCGCACAACCACAATCAGACAATCACAATCATACAATCGCAATCATACAATCACAATCATACAATCACAATCATACAATCACAATCATACAATCACAATCATACAATTACAATCATACAATCACAATCACACAATCACAATCACAATCACACAATCACAATCACACAATCACAATCATACAATCACTATCACACAATCACAATCATACAATCACAATCATACAATCACAATCATACAATCACAATCATACAATCACAATCATACAATCACAATCATACAATCACAATCATACAATCACAATCGCACAACCACAATCAGACAATCACAATCATACAATCGCAATCATACAATCACAATCATACAATCACAGTCATACAATCACAATCATACAATCACAATCATACAATCACAATCATACAATCACAATCATACAATCACAATCATACAATCGCAATCATACAATCACAATCTCCCAAATACAATCTCCTAAATACAACCATACAATCACAATTATATAATAATAATCATACAATGACAATCATACAATCACAATCATACAATCACAGTCACACAATCACAGTCATACAATCACAATCATACACCACAATCAGACAATCACAATCATACAATCACTATCATACAATCACAATCGCACAACCACAATCAGACAATCACAATCATACAATCGCAATCATACAATCACAATCATACAATCACAATCATACAATCACAGTCATACAATCACAATCATACAATCACAATCATACAATCACAATCATACAATCAAAATCAAGCAATCGCAATCATACGATGACAATCATCCGATCACAATCATACAATCACAATCATAAAATCGCAATCGTACAATTACAATCATACAGTCACAATCATACAATCACAATCGTACAATCACAATCATACAATCACAATCATAAAATCACAATCATACAATCACAATAATACAGTCACCATCACACAATCACAATCATACAATTACAATCTCCCAAATACAACCATACAATCACAATCATTCGATCGCAGTCATACTATCACAATCATGCAGTCAAAATCATACAATCACAATCATACAAAAACAATCATACAATCACAATGATACAATCACAATTATACAATCACAATCATACATTCGCAATCATACAATCACAATCATACAATCACAATCATACATTCAAAATCATGCAATCACAATCATACAATCACAATCATGCAATCACAATCATACAATCGCAATCATACAATCGCAATCATACAATCACAATTATACAATCACAATCATACAATCACAATCATACAATCACAATCATACAATCATAATCATACAATCACAATCATACAATCACAATCATACAATCACAATCATACAATCAAATCATACAATCATAATCATACAATCACAATCATACAATCACAATCATGCAATCATAATCATACAATCACAATCATACAATCACAATCATACAATTACAGTCATACAATCACAATCACACAATCACAATCACACAATCACAATCATACAATCACAATCATACAATCACAATCACACAATCACAATCATACAATCACAATCATACAATCACAATCATACAATCACAATCACACAATCACAGTCATACAATCACAATCATACAATCACAATCATACAATCACAATCATACAATCACAATCATACAATCATAATCATACAATCACAATCATACAATCACAATCATACAATCACAATCATACAATCACAATCATACAATCGCAATCATACAATTACAATCTCCCAAACACAATCATGCAATCACAATCATACAATCATAATCATACAATCACAATCATACAATCACAATCATACAATCACAATCATACAATCACAATCGCACAACCACAATCAGACAATCACAATCATACAATCACAATCATACTATCACAATCATACAATCACAATCATACAATCACAATCATACAATCACAATCATACAATCACAGTCATACAATCACAATCATACAATCACAATCATACAATCGCAATCATACAATCACAATCTCCCAAATACAATCTCCTAAATACAGTCATACAATCACAATTATATAATAATAATCATACAATGACAATCATACAATCACAATCATACAATCACAGTCACACAATCACAGTCATACAATCACAATCATACAACCACAATCAGACAATCACAATCATACAATCACTATCATACAATCACAATCGCACAACCACAATCAGACAATCACAATCATACAATCGCAATCATACAATCACAATCATACAATCACAATCATACAATCACAATCATACAATCACAATCATACAATTACAATCATACAATCACAATCACACAATCACAATCACACAATCACAATCATACAATCACAATCATACAATCACAATCACAGAATCACAATCATACAATCACAATCATACAATCACAATCATACAATCACAATCATACAATCACAATCATACAATCATAATCATACAATCACAATCATACAATCACAATCATACAATCACAATCATACAATCGCAGTCATACAATCACAATCTCCCAAATACAATCTCCTAAATACAATCATACAATCACAATTATATAATAATAATCATACAATGACAATCATACAATCACAATCATACAATCATAATCATACAACCACAATCATACAATCACAATCATACAATCAAATCATACAATCATAATCATACAATCACAATCATACAATCGCAATCATACAATCACAATCATACAATCACAATCATGCAATCATAATCATGCAATCACAATCATACAATCACAATCATACAATTACAAACATACAATCACAATCACACAATCACAATCACACAATCACAACCATACAATCACAATCATACAATCACAATCACACAATCACAATCATACAATCACAATCATACAATCACAATCATACAATCACAATCATACAATCACAGTCACACAATCACAGTCATACAATCACAATCATACAACCACAATCAGACAATCACAATCATACAATCACTATCATACAATCACAATCGCACAACCACAATCAGACAATCACAATCGTACAATCGCAATCATACAATCACAATCATACAATCACAATCATACAATCACAGTCATACAATCACAATCATACAATCACAATCATACACTCACAATCATACAATCAAAATCAAGCAATCGCAATCATACGATGACAATCATCCGATCACAATCATACAATCACAATCATAAAATCGCAATCGTACAATTACAATCGTACAGTCACAATCATATAATCACAATCGTACAATCACAATCATACAATCACAATCATAAAATCACAATCATACAATCACAATAATACAGTCACCATCACACAATCACAATCATACAATTACAATCTCCCAAATACAACCATACAATCACAATCATACGATCGCAGTCATACTATCACAATCATGCAGTCAAAATCATTCAATCACAATCATACAAAAACCATCATACAATCACAATGATACAATCGCAATCATACAATCACAATCATACATTCGCAATCATACAATCACAATCATACAATCCCAATCATACATTCAAAATCATGCAATCACAATCATACAATCACAATCATGCAATCACAATCATACAATCGCAATCATACAATCGCAATCATACAATCACAATTATACAATCACAATCATACAATCACAATCATACAATCACAATCATACAATCACAATCATACAATCACAATCATACAATCACAATCATACAATCACAATCATACAATCACAATCATACAATCACAATCGCACAACCACAATCAGACAATCACAATCATACAATCGCAATCATACAATCACAATCATACAATCACAGTCATACAATCACAATCATACAATCACAATCATACAATCACAATCATACAATCACAATCATACAATCACAATCATACAATCGCAATCATACAATCACAATCTCCCAAATACAATCTCCTAAATACAACCATACAATCACAATTATATAATAATAATCATACAATGACAATCATACAATCACAATCATACAATCACAGTCACACAATCACAGTCATACAATCACAATCATACACCACAATCAGACAATCACAATCATACAATCACTATCATACAATCACAATCGCACAACCACAATCAGACAATCACAATCATACAATCGCAATCATACAATCACAATCATACAATCACAATCATACAATCACAGTCATACAATCACAATCATACAATCACAATCATACAATCACAATCATACAATCAAAATCAAGCAATCGCAATCATACGATGACAATCATCCGATCACAATCATACAATCACAATCATAAAATCGCAATCGTACAATTACAATCATACAGTCACAATCATACAATCACAATCGTACAATCACAATCATACAATCACAATCATAAAATCACAATCATACAATCACAATAATACAGTCACCATCACACAATCACAATCATACAATTACAATCTCCCAAATACAACCATACAATCACAATCATTCGATCGCAGTCATACTATCACAATCATGCAGTCAAAATCATACAATCACAATCATACAAAAACAATCATACAATCACAATGATACAATCACAATTATACAATCACAATCATACATTCGCAATCATACAATCACAATCATACAATCACAATCATACATTCAAAATCATGCAATCACAATCATACAATCACAATCATGCAATCACAATCATACAATCGCAATCATACAATCGCAATCATACAATCACAATTATACAATCACAATCATACAATCACAATCATACAATCACAATCATACAATCATAATCATACAATCACAATCATACAATCACAATCATACAATCACAATCATACAATCAAATCATACAATCATAATCATACAATCACAATCATACAATCACAATCATGCAATCATAATCATACAATCACAATCATACAATCACAATCATACAATTACAGTCATACAATCACAATCACACAATCACAATCACACAATCACAATCATACAATCACAATCATACAATCACAATCACACAATCACAATCACACAATCACAATCATACAATCACAATCATACAATCACAATCACACAATCACAGTCATACAATCACAATCATACAATCACAATCATACAATCACAATCATACAATCACAATCATACAATCATAATCATACAATCACAATCATACAATCACAATCATACAATCACAATCATACAATCACAATCATACAATCGCAATCATACAATTACAATCTCCCAAACACAATCATGCAATCACAATCATACAATCATAATCATACAATCACAATCATACAATCACAATCATACAATCACAATCATACAATCACAATCGCACAACCACAATCAGACAATCACAATCATACAATCACAATCATACTATCACAATCATACAATCACAATCATACAATCACAATCATACAATCACAATCATACAATCACAGTCATACAATCACAATCATACAATCACAATCATACAATCGCAATCATACAATCACAATCTCCCAAATACAATCTCCTAAATACAGTCATACAATCACAATTATATAATAATAATCATACAATGACAATCATACAATCACAATCATACAATCACAGTCACACAATCACAGTCATACAATCACAATCATACAACCACAATCAGACAATCACAATCATACAATCACTATCATACAATCACAATCGCACAACCACAATCAGACAATCACAATCATACAATCGCAATCATACAATCACAATCATACAATCACAATCATACAATCACAATCATACAATCACAATCATACAATTACAATCATACAATCACAATCACACAATCACAATCACACAATCACAATCATACAATCACAATCATACAATCACAATCACAGAATCACAATCATACAATCACAATCATACAATCACAATCATACAATCACAATCATACAATCACAATCATACAATCATAATCATACAATCACAATCATACAATCACAATCATACAATCACAATCATACAATCGCAGTCATACAATCACAATCTCCCAAATACAATCTCCTAAATACAATCATACAATCACAATTATATAATAATAATCATACAATGACAATCATACAATCACAATCATACAATCATAATCATACAACCACAATCATACAATCACAATCATACAATCAAATCATACAATCATAATCATACAATCACAATCATACAATCGCAATCATACAATCACAATCATACAATCACAATCATGCAATCATAATCATGCAATCACAATCATACAATCACAATCATACAATTACAAACATACAATCACAATCACACAATCACAATCACACAATCACAACCATACAATCACAATCATACAATCACAATCACACAATCACAATCATACAATCACAATCATACAATCACAATCATACAATCACAATCATACAATCACAGTCACACAATCACAGTCATACAATCACAATCATACAACCACAATCAGACAATCACAATCATACAATCACTATCATACAATCACAATCGCACAACCACAATCAGACAATCACAATCGTACAATCGCAATCATACAATCACAATCATACAATCACAATCATACAATCACAGTCATACAATCACAATCATACAATCACAATCATACACTCACAATCATACAATCAAAATCAAGCAATCGCAATCATACGATGACAATCATCCGATCACAATCATACAATCACAATCATAAAATCGCAATCGTACAATTACAATCGTACAGTCACAATCATATAATCACAATCGTACAATCACAATCATACAATCACAATCATAAAATCACAATCATACAATCACAATAATACAGTCACCATCACACAATCACAATCATACAATTACAATCTCCCAAATACAACCATACAATCACAATCATACGATCGCAGTCATACTATCACAATCATGCAGTCAAAATCATTCAATCACAATCATACAAAAACCATCATACAATCACAATGATACAATCACAATCATACAATCACAATCATACATTCGCAATCATACAATCACAATCATACAATCCCAATCATACATTCAAAATCATGCAATCACAATCATACAATCACAATCATGCAATCACAATCATACAATCGCAATCATACAATCGCAATCATACAATCACAATTATACAATCACAATCATACAATCACAATCATACAATCACAATCATACAATCATAATCATACAATCACAATCATACAATCGCAATCATACAATCATAATCATACAATCACAATCATACAATCACAATCATACAATCAAATCATACAATCATAATCATACAATCACAATCATACAATCGCAATCATACAATCACAATCATCCAATCACAATCATGCAATCATAATCATACAATCACAATCATACAATCACAATCATACAATTACAGTCATACAATCAAAATCATACAATCAAATCATACAATCATAATCATACAATCACAATCATACAATTACAATCTCTCAAATACAATCTCCCAAATACAATCATACAATCACAATCATACAATCACAATCATACAATCACAGTCATACAATCACAATCATACAATCACAGTCGCACAATCACAGTCATACAATCACAATCATACAATCACAATCATACTATCACAATCATACAATCACAATCATACAATCACAATCATACAATCACAATCATACAATCACAGTCATACAATCACAATCATACAATCACAATCATACAATCGCAATCATACAATCACAATCTCCCAAATACAATCTCCTAAATACAATCTTACAATCACAATTATATAATAATAATCATACAATGACAATCATACAATCACAATCATACAATCACAGTCACACAATCACAGTCATACAATCACAATCATACAACCACAATCAGACAATCACAATCATACAATCACTATCATACAATCACAATCGCACAACCACAATCAGACAATCACAATCATACAATCGCAATCATACAATCACAATCATACAATCACAATCATACAATCACAATCATACAATCACAATCATACAATCACAATCATACAATTACAATCATACAATCACAATCACACAATCACAATCACACAATCACAATCATACAATCACAATCATACAATCACAATCACACAATCACAATCATACAATCACAATTATACAATCACAATCATACAATCACAATCATTCAATCATAATCATACAATCACAATCATACAATCACAATCATACAATCACAATCATACAATCACAATCATACAATAGCAATCATACAATTACAATCTCCCAAACACAATCATGCAATCACAATCATACAATCATAATCATACAATCACAATCATACAATCACAATCATACCATCACAATCATACAATCACAATCATACAATTACAATCTCCCAAATACAATCTCCCAAATACAATCATACAATCACAATCATACAATCACAGTCATACAATCACAATCATACAATCATAGTCACACAATCACAGTCATACAATCACAATCATACAATCACAATCATACTATCACAATCATACAATCACAATCATACAATCACAATCATACAATCACAATCATACAATCACAATCATACAATCACAGTCATACAATCACAATCATACAATCACAATCATACAATCACAATCATACAATCGCAATCATACAATCACAATCTCCCAAATACAATCTCCTAAATACAATCATACAATCACAATTATATAATAATAATCATACAATGACAATCATACAATCACAATCATACAATCACAGTCACACAATCACAGTCATACAATCACAATCATACAACCACAATCAGACAATCACAATCATACAATCACTATCATACAATCACAATCGCACAACCACAATCAGACAATCACAATCATACAATCGCAATCATACAATCACAATCATACAATCACAATCATACAATCACAATCATACAATCACAATCATACAATTACAATCATACAATCACAATCACACAATCACAATCACAATCACACAATCACAATCACACAATCACAATCATACAATCACTATCACACAATCACAATCATACAATCACAATCATACAATCACAATCATACAATCACAATCATACAATCACAATCATACAATCACAATCATACAATCACAATCATACAATCACAATCGCACAACCACAATCAGACAATCACAATCATACAATCGCAATCATACAATCACAATCATACAATCACAGTCATACAATCACAATCATACAATCACAATCATACAATCACAATCATACAATCACAATCATACAATCACAATCATACAATCGCAATCATACAATCACAATCTCCCAAATACAATCTCCTAAATACAACCATACAATCACAATTATATAATAATAATCATACAATGACAATCATACAATCACAATCATACAATCACAGTCACACAATCACAGTCATACAATCACAATCATACACCACAATCAGACAATCACAATCATACAATCACTATCATACAATCACAATCGCACAACCACAATCAGACAATCACAATCATACAATCGCAATCATACAATCACAATCATACAATCACAATCATACAATCACAGTCATACAATCACAATCATACAATCACAATCATACAATCACAATCATACAATCAAAATCAAGCAATCGCAATCATACGATGACAATCATCCGATCACAATCATACAATCACAATCATAAAATCGCAATCGTACAATTACAATCATACAGTCACAATCATACAATCACAATCGTACAATCACAATCATACAATCACAATCATAAAATCACAATCATACAATCACAATAATACAGTCACCATCACACAATCACAATCATACAATTACAATCTCCCAAATACAACCATACAATCACAATCATTCGATCGCAGTCATACTATCACAATCATGCAGTCAAAATCATACAATCACAATCATACAAAAACAATCATACAATCACAATGATACAATCACAATTATACAATCACAATCATACATTCGCAATCATACAATCACAATCATACAATCACAATCATACATTCAAAATCATGCAATCACAATCATACAATCACAATCATGCAATCACAATCATACAATCGCAATCATACAATCGCAATCATACAATCACAATTATACAATCACAATCATACAATCACAATCATACAATCACAATCATACAATCATAATCATACAATCACAATCATACAATCACAATCATACAATCACAATCATACAATCAAATCATACAATCATAATCATACAATCACAATCATACAATCACAATCATGCAATCATAATCATACAATCACAATCATACAATCACAATCATACAATTACAGTCATACAATCACAATCACACAATCACAATCACACAATCACAATCATACAATCACAATCATACAATCACAATCACACAATCACAATCATACAATCACAATCATACAATCACAATCATACAATCACAATCACACAATCACAGTCATACAATCACAATCATACAATCACAATCATACAATCACAATCATACAATCACAATCATACAATCATAATCATACAATCACAATCATACAATCACAATCATACAATCACAATCATACAATCACAATCATACAATCGCAATCATACAATTACAATCTCCCAAACACAATCATGCAATCACAATCATACAATCATAATCATACAATCACAATCATACAATCACAATCATACAATCACAATCATACAATCACAATCGCACAACCACAATCAGACAATCACAATCATACAATCACAATCATACTATCACAATCATACAATCACAATCATACAATCACAATCATACAATCACAATCATACAATCACAGTCATACAATCACAATCATACAATCACAATCATACAATCGCAATCATACAATCACAATCTCCCAAATACAATCTCCTAAATACAGTCATACAATCACAATTATATAATAATAATCATACAATGACAATCATACAATCACAATCATACAATCACAGTCACACAATCACAGTCATACAATCACAATCATACAACCACAATCAGACAATCACAATCATACAATCACTATCATACAATCACAATCGCACAACCACAATCAGACAATCACAATCATACAATCGCAATCATACAATCACAATCATACAATCACAATCATACAATCACAATCATACAATCACAATCATACAATTACAATCATACAATCACAATCACACAATCACAATCACACAATCACAATCATACAATCACAATCATACAATCACAATCACAGAATCACAATCATACAATCACAATCATACAATCACAATCATACAATCACAATCATACAATCACAATCATACAATCATAATCATACAATCACAATCATACAATCACAATCATACAATCACAATCGCACAACCACAATCAGACAATCACAATCATACAATCGCAATCATACAATCACAATCATGCAATCAGAATCATACAATCACAATCATACAATCACAGCCATACAATCACAATCATACAATCACAATCATGCAATCGCAATCATACAATCACAATCATACAATCACAATCATACAATCACAATCATGCAATCAGAATCATACAATCGCAATCATACAATCACAGTCATACAATCACAATCATACAATCACAATCATGCAATCGCAATCATACAATCACAATCATACAATCACAATCATACAATCACAATCATACAATCACAATCATGCAATCAGAATCATACAATCACAATCATACAATCACAGTCATACAATCACAATCATACAATCACAATCATGCAATCGCAATCATACAGTTACAATCTCCGAAATACAATCTTCCAAATACAATCATACAATCACAGTCATACAATCACAATCATACAATCACAATCATGCAATCGCAATCATACAGTTACAATCTCCCAAATACAATCTTCCAAATACAATCATACAATCACAGTCATACAATCATAATCATACAATGACAATCATACAATCACAATCATACAATCGCAGTCACACAATCACAGTCATACAATCACAATCATACAATCACCATCACACAATCACAATCATACAATTACAATCTCCCAAATACAATCATACAATCACAATCATACGATTGCAGTCATACTATCACAATCATGCAGTCAAAATCATACATCACAATCATACATTCGCAATCATACAATCACAATCATACAATCACAATCATACATTCAAAGTCATGCAATCACAATCATACAATCACAATCATGCAATCACAATCATACAATCGCAATCTTACAATCGCAATCATACAATCACAATTATACAATCACAATCATACAATCACAATCATACAATCACAATCATACAATTACAATCATACAATCACAATCACACAATCACAATCACACAATCACAATCATACAATCACAATCATACAATCACAATCACAGAATCACAATCATACAATCACAATCATACAATCACAATCATACAATCACAATCATACAATCACAATCATACAATCATAATCATACAATCACAATCATACAATCACAATCATACAATCACAATCGCACAACCACAATCAGACAATCACAATCATACAATCGCAATCATACAATCACAATCATGCAATCAGAATCATACAATCACAATCATACAATCACAGCCATACAATCACAATCATACAATCACAATCATGCAATCGCAATCATACAATCACAATCATACAATCACAATCATACAATCACAATCATGCAATCAGAATCATACAATCGCAATCATACAATCACAGTCATACAATCACAATCATACAATCACAATCATGCAATCGCAATCATACAATCACAATCATACAATCACAATCATACAATCACAATCATACAATCACAATCATGCAATCAGAATCATACAATCACAATCATACAATCACAGTCATACAATCACAATCATACAATCACAATCATGCAATCGCAATCATACAGTTACAATCTCCGAAATACAATCTTCCAAATACAATCATACAATCACAGTCATACAATCACAATCATACAATCACAATCATGCAATCGCAATCATACAGTTACAATCTCCCAAATACAATCTTCCAAATACAATCATACAATCACAGTCATACAATCATAATCATACAATGACAATCATACAATCACAATCATACAATCGCAGTCACACAATCACAGTCATACAATCACAATCATACAATCACCATCACACAATCACAATCATACAATTACAATCTCCCAAATACAATCATACAATCACAATCATACGATTGCAGTCATACTATCACAATCATGCAGTCAAAATCATACATCACAATCATACATTCGCAATCATACAATCACAATCATACAATCACAATCATACATTCAAAGTCATGCAATCACAATCATACAATCACAATCATGCAATCACAATCATACAATCGCAATCTTACAATCGCAATCATACAATCACAATTATACAATCACAATCATACAATCACAATCATACAATCACAATCATACAATCACAATCATACAATTACAATCATACAATCACAATCACACAATCACAATCACACAATCACAATCATACAATCATAATCATACAATGACAATCATATAATCACAATCATACAATCGCAGTCACACAATCACAGTCATACAATCACAATCATACAATCACAATCATACAATCACAATCATACAATCACAATCATACAATCGAAATCATAGAATCACTATCATACTATCACAAACATACTATCACAATAATACAATCAAAATCACACAATCACAATCATACAATCACAATCATACAATCACAATCATACAATCACAATAATACAGTCACCATCACACAATCACAATCATACAATTACAATCTCCCAAATACAATCATACAATCACAATCATACGATTGCAGTCATACTATCACAATCATGCAGTCAAAATCATACAATCACAATCATACATTCGCAATCATACAATCACAATCATACAATCACAATCATACATTCAAAATCATGCAATCACAATCATACAATCACAATCATGCAATCACAATCATACAATCGCAATCTTACAATCGCAATCATACAATCACAATTATACAATCACAATCATACAATCACAATCATTCAATCACAATCATACAATTACAATCATACAATCACAATCACACAATCACAATCACACAATCACAATCATACAATCACAATCATACAATCACAATCACACAATCACAGTCATACAATCACAATCATACAATCACAATCATACAATCACAATCATACAATCACAATCATACAATCATAATCATACAATCACAATCATACAATCACAATCATACAATCACAATCATACAATCACAATCATACAATCGCAATCATACAATTACAATCTCCCAAACACAATCATGCAATCACAATCATACAATCATAATCATACAATCACAATCATACAATCACAATCATACCATCACAATCATACAATCACAATCATACAATCAAATCATACAATCATAATCATACAATCACAATCATACAATTACAATCTCCCAAATACAATCTCCCAAATACAATCATACAATCACAATCATACAATCACAATCATACAATCACAGTCATACAATCACAATCATACAATCACAGTCACACAATCACAGTCATACAATCACAATCATACAATCACAATCATACTATCACAATCATACAATCACAATCATACAATCACAATCATACAATCACAATCATACGATCACAGTCATACAATCACAATCATACAATCACAATCATACAATCGCAATCATACAATCACAATCTCCCAAATACAATCTCCTAAATACAATCATACAATCACAATTATATAATCATAATCATACAATGACAATCATACAATCACAATCATACAATCACAGTCACACAATCACAGTCATACAATCACAATCATACAACCACAATCAGACAATCACAATCATACAATCACTATCATACAATCACAATCGCACAACCACAATCAGACAATCACAATCATACAATCGCAATCATACAATCACAATCATACAATCACAATCATACAATTACAATCATACAATCACAATCATACAATCACAATCATACAATTACAATCATACAATCACAATCACACAATCACAATCACACAATCACAATCATACAATCACAATCATACAATCACAATCACACAATTACAATCTCCCAAACACAATCATGCAATCACAATCATACAATCGCAATCAAACAATCACAATCAGACGATCGCAGTAATACGATCACAATCATACACTCACAATCATTCAATCACAATCATACAATCACAATCACTCAATCACAATCATACAATCACAATCATACAATCACAATCATACAATCAAAATCAGACAATCGCAATCATACGATCACAATCATACGATCACAATCATACAATCGCAATCATACGATCACAATCATACGATCACAATCATACAATCACAACCATACAATCACAATCATACGATGACAATCATACAATTACTACTATACAATCATAATCATACAAAAACAATCATACAATCACAATCATACAATCACAATAATACAATCACAATCATACAATCACAATACTACAATCGCCATTATACAATCACAATCATACAATGACAATCATATAATCACAATCATACAATCACAATGATACAATCACAATCATACAATCACAATCATACAAACACAATCATACGATCACAATCATACGATCACAATCATACAATCACAATCATACCATCACAACCATACAATCACAATCATACGATGACAATCATACAATTACTACTATACAATCATAATCATACAAAAACAATCATACAATCACAATCATACAATCACAATCATACAATCACAATCATGTAATCACAATAATACAATCACAATCATACAATCATAATCATACAATCACAATCATACAATCACAATCATACAATCACAATCATACAATCACAATCATACAATCACAATCATACAATCACAATCATACAATCGCAATCATACAATTACAATCTCCCAAACACAATCATGCAATCACAATCGTACAATCATAATCATACAATCACAATCATACTATCACAATCATTCAATCACGATAATACAACCACAATCGTACAATCGCAATCGAACAATCACAACCATACGATCACAATCATACAATCACAATCATACAATCACAATCATGCACTCGCAATCATACAATCACAATCACACAATCACAATCATACAATCACAATCATACAATCACAATCATACAATCACAATCATACAATCACAATCATACAATCACAATCATACTATCGCAATCATACAATCACAATCATACCATCACAATCATACAATTACAATCATACAATCACAATCGTACAATTACAATCATACAATCACAATCATAAAATCACAATCATACAATCACAATAATACAGTCACCATCACACAATCACAATCATACAATTACAATCTCCCAAATACAATCATACAATCACAATCATACAATCGCAGTCCTACTATCACAATCATGCAGTCAAAACCATACAATCACAATCATACAAAAACAATCATACAATCACAATGATACAATCACAATCATACAATCACAATCATACAATCACAATCGCACAACCACAATCAGACAATCACAATCATAAAATCGCAATCATACAATCACAATCATACAATCACAATCATACAATCACAATCACACAATCACAGTCACACAATCACAGTCATACAATCACAATCATACAATCATAATCATACAATCACAATCATACCATCACAATCATACAATCACAATCATACAATCAAATCATACAATCACAATCATACAATCACAATCATACAATCACAATCATACAATCACAATCATACAATCAGAATCATACAATCACAATCATACAATCACTGTCATACAATCACAATCATACAATCACAATCATGCAATCGCAATCATACAGTTACAATCTCCCAAATACAATCTTCCAAATACAATCATACAATCACAGTCATACAATCATAATCATACAATGACAATCATACAATCACAATCATACAATCGCAGTCACACAATCACAGTCATACAATCACAATCATACAATCACAATCATACAATCACAATCATACAATCACAATCGCACAACCACAATCAGACAATCACAATCATACAATCACTATCATACAATCACAATCATACAATCATAATCATACAATCACAATCATACAATGACAATCTCCCAAATACAATCTCCCAAATACAATCATACAATCACAATCATACAATCACAATCATACAATCACAATCATACAATCACAATCATACAATCACAATCATACAATCACAATCATACAATCACAATCATACAATCACAATCATACAATCACAATCATGCAATCGCAATCATACTATTACAATCTCCCAAATACAATCATACAATTACAATCATACAATCGCAATCATACTATCATAATCATACAATCAAAATCATACAATTGAAATCATACAATCACAATCATGCAATCGCAATCATACAGTTACAATATCCCAAATACAATCTTCCAAATACAATCATACAATCACAGTCATACAATCACAATCATACAATCACAATCATGCAATCGCAATCATACAGTTACAATCTCCCAAATACAATCTTCCAAATACAATCATACAATCACAGTCATACAATCATAATCATACAATGACAATCATACAATCACAATCATACAATCGCAGTCACACAATCACAGTCACACAATCACAATCATACAATCACAATCATACTATCACAATCATACAATCACAATCATACAATCACAATCATACAATCACAATCTAACGATCACAGTCATATAATCACAATCATACAATCACAATCATACAATCGCAATCATACAATCACAATCTCCCAAATACAATCTCCTAAATACAATCATACAATCACAATTATATAATCATAATCATGCAATGACAATCATACAATCACAATCATACAATCACAGTCATACAATCACAGTCATACAATCACAATCATACAACCACAATCAGACAATCACAATCATACAATCACTATCATACAATCACAATCGCACAACCACAATCAGACAATCACAATCATACAATCGCAATCATACATTCAAAATCATGCAATCACAATCATACAATCACAATCATGCAATCACAATCATACAATCGCAATCTTACAATCGCAATCATACAATCACAATTATACAATCACAATCATACAATCACAATCATACAATCACAATCATACAATTACAATCATACAATCACAATCACACAATCACAATCACACAATCACAATCATACAATCACAATCATACAATCACAATCACACAATCACAATCATACAATCACAATCATACAATCACAATCATACAATCACAATCATACAATCACAATCATACAATCACAATCATACAATCATAATCATACAATCACAATCATACAATCACAATCATACAATCACAATCATACAATCACAATCATACAATCACAATCATACAATCGCAATCATACAATTACAATCTCCCAAACACAATCATGCAATCACAATCATACAATCATAATCATACAATCACAATCATACAATCACAATCATACCATCACAATCATACAATCACAATCATACAATTACAATCTCCCGAATACAATCTCCCAAATACAATCATACAATCACAATCATACAATCACAATCATACAATCACAGTCATACAATCACAATCATACAATCACAGTCACACAATCACAGTCATACAATCACAATCATACAATCACAATCATACTATCACAATCATACAATCACAATCATACAATCACAATCATACAATCACAATCATACAATCACAATCATACAATCACAATCATGCAATCACAATCATACAATCGCAATCATACAATCACAATTATACAATCACAATCATACAATCACAATCATACAATCACAATCATACAATTACAATCATACAATCACAATCACACAATCACAATCACACAATCACAATCATACAATCACAATCATACAATCACAATCACACAATCACAATCATACAATCACAATCATACAATCACAATCATACAATCACAATCATACAATCACAATCATACAATCATAATCATACAATCACAATCATACAATCACAATCATACAATCACAATCATACAATCACAATCATACAATCACAATCATACAATCGCAATCATACAATTACAATCTCCCAAACACAATCATGCAATCACAATCATACAATCATAATCATACAATCACAATCATACAATCACAATCATACCATCACAATCATACAATCACAATCATACAATTACAATCTCCCGAATACAATCTCCCAAATACAATCATACAATCACAATCATACAATCACAATCATACAATCACAGTCATACAATCACAATCATACAATCACAGTCACACAATCACAGTCATACAATCACAATCATACAATCACAATCATACTATCACAATCATACAATCACAATCATACAATCACAATCATACAATCACAATCATACGATCACAGTCATATAATCACAATCATACAATCACAATCATACAATCGCAATCATACAATCACAATCTCCCAAATACAATCTCCTAAATACAATCATACAATCACAATTATATAATCATAATCATACAATGACAATCATACAATCACAATCATACAATCACAGTCACACAATCACAGTCATACAATCACAATCATACAACCACAATCAGACAATCACAATCATACAATCACTATCATACAATCACAATCGCACAACCACAATCAGACAATCACAATCATACAATCGCAATCATACAATCACAATCATACAATCACAATCATACAATCACAATCATACAATCACAATCATACAATCACAATCGTACAATTACAATCATACAATCACAATCACACAATCACAATCACACAATCACAATCATACAATCACAATCATACAATCACAATCACACAATCACAATCATACAATCACAATCATACAATCACAATCATACAATCACAATCATACAATCACAATCATACAATCACAATCATACAATCACAATCATACAATCACAATCATACAATCGCAATCATACAATTACAATCTCCCAAACACAATCATGCAATCACAATCATACAATCAGAATCATACAATCACAATCATACAATCACTGTCATACAGTCACAATCATACAATCACAATCATGCAATCGCAATCATACAGTTACAATCTCCCAAATACAATCTTCCAAATACAATCATAAAATCACAGTCATACAATCATAATCATACAATGACAATCATACAATCACAATCATACAATCGCAGTCACACAATCACAGTCATACAATCACAATCATACAATCACAATCATACAATCACAATCATACAATCACAATCGCACAACCACAATCAGACAATCACAATCATACAATCACTATCATACAATCACAATCATACAATCATAATCATACAATCACAATCATACAATGACAATCTCCCAAATACAATCTCCCAAATACAATCATACAATCACAATCATACAATCACAATCATACAATCACAATCATACAATCACAATCATACAATCACAATCATACAATCACAATCATACAATCACAATCATACAATCACAATCATACAATCACAATCATGCAATCGCAATCATACTATTACAATCTCCCAAATACAATCATACAATTACAATCATACAATCGCAATCATACTATCACAATCATACAATCAAAATCATACAATTGAAATCATACAATCACAATCATACTATCACAAACATACTATCACAATAATACAATCAAAATCACACAATCACAATCATACAATCACAATCATACAATCACAATCATACAATCACAATCATACTATCACAATCATAAAATCGCAATCGTACAACTACAATCATACATCCACAATCATACAACCACAATCGTACAATCACAATCATACAATCACAATCATAAAATCACAATCATACAATCACAATAATACAGTCACCATCACACAATCACAATCATACAATTACAAACTCCCAAATACAGTCATACAATCACAATCATACGATTGCAGTCATACTATCACAATCATGCAGTCAAAATCATACAATCACAATCATACATTCGCAATCATACAATCACAATCATACAATCACAATCATACATTCAAAATCATGCAATCACGATCATACAATCACAATCATGCAATCACAATCATACAATCGCAATCTTACAATCGCAATCATACAATCACAATTATACAATCACAATCATACAATCACAATCATACAATCACAATCATACAATTACAATCATACAATCACAATCACACAATCACAATCACACAATCACAATCATACAATCACAATCATACAATCACAATCACACAATCACAATCATACAATCACAATCATACAATCACAATCATACAATCACAATCATACAATCACAATCATACAATCATAATCATACAATCACAATCATACAATCACAATCATACAATCACAATCATACAATCACAATCATACAATCACAATCATACAATCGCAATCATACAATTACAATCTCCCAAACACAATCATGCAATCACAATCATACAATCATAATCATACAATCACAATCATACAATCACAATCATACCATCACAATCATACAATCACAATCATACAATTACAATCTCCCAAATACAATCTCCCAAATACAATCATACAATCACAATCATACAATCACAATCATACAATCACAGTCATACAATCACAATCATACAATCACAGTCACACAATCACAGTCATACAATCACAATCATACAATCACAATCATACTATCACAATCATACAATCACAATCATACAATCACAATCATACAATCACAATCATACGATCACAGTCATATAATCACAATCATACAATCACAATCATACAATCGCAATCATACAATCACAATCTCTGAAGTACAATCTCCTAAATACAATCATACAATCACAATTATATAATCATAATCATACTATGACAATCATACAATCACAATCATACAATTACAATCATACAATCACAATCACACAATCACAATCACACAATCACAATCATACAATCACAATCATACAATCACAATCACACAATCACAATCATACAATCACAATCATACAATCACAATCATACAATCACAATCATACAATCACAATCATACAATCATAATCATACAATCACAATCATACAATCACAATCATACAATCACAATCATACAATCACAATCATACAATCACAATCATACAATCGCAATCATACAATTACAATCTCCCAAACACAATCATGCAATCACAATCATACAATCATAATCATACAATCACAATCATACAATCACAATCATACCATCACAATCATACAATCACAATCATACAATTACAATCTCCCGAATACAATCTCCCAAATACAATCATACAATCACAATCATACAATCACAATCATACAATCACAGTCATACAATCACAATCATACAATCACAGTCACACAATCACAGTCATACAATCACAATCATACAATCACAATCATACTATCACAATCATACAATCACAATCATACAATCACAATCATACAATCACAATCATACGATCACAGTCATATAATCACAATCATACAATCACAATCATACAATCGCAATCATACAATCACAATCTCCCAAATACAATCTCCTAAATACAATCATACAATCACAATTATATAATCATAATCATACAATGACAATCATACAATCACAATCATACAATCACAGTCACACAATCACAGTCATACAATCACAATCATACAACCACAATCAGACAATCACAATCATACAATCACTATCATACAATCACAATCGCACAACCACAATCAGACAATCACAATCATACAATCGCAATCATACAATCACAATCATACAATCACAATCATACAATCACAATCATACAATCACAATCATACAATCACAATCGTACAATTACAATCATACAATCACAATCACACAATCACAATCACACAATCACAATCATACAATCACAATCATACAATCACAATCACACAATCACAATCATACAATCACAATCATACAATCACAATCATACAATCACAATCATACAATCACAATCATACAATCACAATCATACAATCACAATCATACAATCACAATCATACAATCGCAATCATACAATTACAATCTCCCAAACACAATCATGCAATCACAATCATACAATCAGAATCATACAATCACAATCATACAATCACTGTCATACAGTCACAATCATACAATCACAATCATGCAATCGCAATCATACAGTTACAATCTCCCAAATACAATCTTCCAAATACAATCATAAAATCACAGTCATACAATCATAATCATACAATGACAATCATACAATCACAATCATACAATCGCAGTCACACAATCACAGTCATACAATCACAATCATACAATCACAATCATACAATCACAATCATACAATCACAATCGCACAACCACAATCAGACAATCACAATCATACAATCACTATCATACAATCACAATCATACAATCATAATCATACAATCACAATCATACAATGACAATCTCCCAAATACAATCTCCCAAATACAATCATACAATCACAATCATACAATCACAATCATACAATCACAATCATACAATCACAATCATACAATCACAATCATACAATCACAATCATACAATCACAATCATACAATCACAATCATACAATCACAATCATGCAATCGCAATCATACTATTACAATCTCCCAAATACAATCATACAATTACAATCATACAATCGCAATCATACTATCACAATCATACAATCAAAATCATACAATTGAAATCATACAATCACAATCATACTATCACAAACATACTATCACAATAATACAATCAAAATCACACAATCACAATCATACAATCACAATCATACAATCACAATCATACAATCACAATCATACAATCACAATCATACTATCACAATCATAAAATCGCAATCGTACAACTACAATCATACATCCACAATCATACAACCACAATCGTACAATCACAATCATACAATCACAATCATAAAATCACAATCATACAATCACAATAATACAGTCACCATCACACAATCACAATCATACAATTACAAACTCCCAAATACAGTCATACAATCACAATCATACGATTGCAGTCATACTATCACAATCATGCAGTCAAAATCATACAATCACAATCATACATTCGCAATCATACAATCACAATCATACAATCACAATCATACATTCAAAATCATGCAATCACGATCATACAATCACAATCATGCAATCACAATCATACAATCGCAATCTTACAATCGCAATCATACAATCACAATTATACAATCACAATCATACAATCACAATCATACAATCACAATCATACAATTACAATCATACAATCACAATCACACAATCACAATCACACAATCACAATCATACAATCACAATCATACAATCACAATCACACAATCACAATCATACAATCACAATCATACAATCACAATCATACAATCACAATCATACAATCACAATCATACAATCATAATCATACAATCACAATCATACAATCACAATCATACAATCACAATCATACAATCACAATCATACAATCACAATCATACAATCGCAATCATACAATTACAATCTCCCAAACACAATCATGCAATCACAATCATACAATCATAATCATACAATCACAATCATACAATCACAATCATACCATCACAATCATACAATCACAATCATACAATTACAATCTCCCAAATACAATCTCCCAAATACAATCATACAATCACAATCATACAATCACAATCATACAATCACAGTCATACAATCACAATCATACAATCACAGTCACACAATCACAGTCATACAATCACAATCATACAATCACAATCATACTATCACAATCATACAATCACAATCATACAATCACAATCATACAATCACAATCATACGATCACAGTCATATAATCACAATCATACAATCACAATCATACAATCGCAATCATACAATCACAATCTCTGAAGTACAATCTCCTAAATACAATCATACAATCACAATTATATAATCATAATCATACTATGACAATCATACAATCACAATCATACAATTACAATCATACAATCACAATCACACAATCACAATCACACAATCACAATCATACAATCACAATCATACAATCACAATCACACAATCACAATCATACAATCACAATCATACAATCACAATCATACAATCACAATCATACAATCACAATCATACAATCATAATCATACAATCACAATCATACAATCACAATCATACAATCACAATCATACAATCACAATCATACAATCACAATCATACAATCGCAATCATACAATTACAATCTCCCAAACACAATCATGCAATCACAATCATACAATCATAATCATACAATCACAATCATACAATCACAATCATACCATCACAATCATACAATCACAATCATACAATTACAATCTCCCAAATACAATCTCCCAAATACAATCATACAATCACAATCATACAATCACAATCATACAATCACAGTCATACAATCACAATCATACAGTCACAGTCACACAATCACAGTCATACAATCACAATCATACAATCACAATCATACTATCACAATCATACAATCACAATCATACAATCACAATCATACAATCACAATCATACGATCACAGTCATATAATCACAATCATACAATCACAATCATACAATCGCAATCATACAATCACAATCTCTGAAGTACAATCTCCTAAATACAATCATACAATCACAATTATATAATCATAATCATACTATGACAATCATTCAATCACAATCATACAATCACAGTCACACAATCACAGTCATACAATCACAATCATACAACCACAATCAGACAATCACAATCATACAATCACTATCATACAATCACAATCGCACAACCACAATCAGACAATCACAATCATACAATCGCAATCATACAATCACAATCATACAATCACAATCATACAATCACAATCATACAATCACAATCATACAATCACAATCGTACAATTACAATCATACAATCACAATCACACAATCACAATCACACAATCACAATCATACAATCACAATCATACAATCGCAATCATACAATTACAATCTCCCAAACACAATCATGCAATCACAATCATACAATCGCAATCAAACAATCACAATCAGGCGATCGCAGTAATACGATCACAATCATACACTCACAATCATTCAATGACAATCATACAATCACAATCACTCAATCACAATCATACAATCACAATCATACAATCACAATCATACAATCAAAATCATACAATCGCAATCATACGATCACAATCATACGATCACAATCATACAATCGCAATCATACGATCACAATCATACAATCACAATCATACAATCGCAATCATACAATTACAATCTCCCAAACACAATCATGCAATCACAATCATACAATCATAATCATACAATCACAATCATACTATCACAATCATTCAATCACGATAATACAACCACAATCGTACAATCGCAATCGAACAATCACAACCATACGATCACAACCATACAATCACAATCATACAATCACAATCATGCACTCGCAATCATACAATCACAATCATAATATCACAATCACACAATCACAATCATACAATCACAATCATACAATCACAATCATACAATCACAACAATAGAACCATAATTATACAACCACAATCAAACGATCACAATCATACAATCACAATCATACAATCACAATCATACAATCACAATACTACAGTCACCATTATACAATCACAATCATACAATCACAATGATATAATCACAATCATGCAATCACAATCACAATCACAATCATACAATCACAATCATACAATCACAATCATACAATCATAATCATACAATCACAATCATACAATCACAATCATACAATCACAATCATACAGTCACAATCATGCAATCGCAATCATACTATTACAATCTCCCAAATACAATCATACAATTACAATCATACAATCGCAATCATACTATCACAATCATACAATCAAAATCATACAATCGAAATCATACAATCACAATCATGCAATCGCAATCATACAGTTACAATCTCCCAAATACAATCTTCCAAATACAATCATACAATCACAGTCATACAATCACAATCATACAATCACAATCATGCAATCGCAATCATACAGTTACAATCTCCCAAATACAATCTTCCAAATGCAATCATACAATCACAGTCATACAATCATAATCATACAATGACAATCATACAATCACAATCATACAATCGCAGTCACACAATCACAGTCATACAATCACAATCATACAATCACAATCATACAATCACAATCATACAATCGAAATCATACAATCACTATCATACTATCACAAACATACTATCACAATAATACAATCAAAATCACACAATCACAATCATACAATCACAATCATACAATCACAATCATACAATCACAATCATACAATCACAATCATACTATCACAATCATAAAATCGCAATCGTACAATTACAATCATACATCCACAATCATACAATCACAATCGTACAATCACAATCATACAATCACAATCATAAAATCACAATCATACAATCACAATAATACAGTCACCATCACACAATCACAATCATACAATTACAAACTCCCAAATACAATCATACAATCACAATCATACGATTGCAGTCATACTATCACAATCATGCAGTCAAAATCATACAATCACAATCATACATTCGCAATCATGCAATCACAATCATACAATCACAATCATGCAATCACAATCATACAATCGCAATCTTACAATCGCAATCATACAATCACAATTATACAATCACAATCATACAATCACAATCATACAATCACAATCATACAATTACAATCATACAATCACAATCACACAATCACAATCACACAATCAGAATCATACAATCACAATCATACAATCACAATCACACAATCACAATCATACAATCACAATCATACAATCACAATCATACAATCACAATCATACAATCGCAGTCACACAATCACAGTCATACAATCACAATCATACAATCACAATCATACAATCGAAATCATACAATCACTATCATACTATCACAAACATACTATCACAATAATACAATCAAAATCACACAATCACAATCATACAATCACAATCATACAATCACAATCATACAATCACAATCATACAATCACAATCATACTATCACAATCATAAAATCGCAATCGTACAATTACAATCATACATCCACAATCATACAATCACAATCGTACAATCACAATCATACAATCACAATCATAAAATCACAATCATACAATCACAATAATACAGTCACCATCACACAATCACAATCATACAATTACAAACTCCCAAATACAATCATACAATCACAATCATACGATTGCAGTCATACTATCACAATCATACAATCATAATCATACAATCACAATCATACAATCACAATCACACAATCACAATCACACAATCACAATCATACAATCACAATCATACAATCGCAATCATACAATTACAATCTCCCAAACACAATCATGCAATCACAATCATACAATCGCAATCAAACAATCACAATCAGGCGATCGCAGTAATACGATCACAATCATACACTCACAATCATTCAATGACAATCATACAATCACAATCACTCAATCACAATCATACAATCACAATCATACAATCACAATCATACAATCAAAATCATACAATCGCAATCATACGATCACAATCATACGATCACAATCATACAATCGCAATCATACGATCACAATCATACAATCACAATCATACAATCGCAATCATACAATTACAATCTCCCAAACACAATCATGCAATCACAATCATACAATCATAATCATACAATCATAATCATACAATCACAATCATACTATCACAATCATTCAATCACGATAATACAACCACAATCGTACAATCGCAATCGAACAATCACAACCATACGATCACAACCATACAATCACAATCATACAATCACAATCATGCACTCGCAATCATACAATCACAATCATAATATCACAATCACACAATCACAATCATACAATCACAATCATACAATCACAATCATACAATCACAACAATAGAACCATAATTATACAACCACAATCAAACGATCACAATCATACAATCACAATCATACAATCACAATCATACAATCACAATACTACAGTCACCATTATACAATCACAATCATACAATCACAATGATATAATCACAATCATGCAATCACAATCACAATCACAATCATACAATCACAATCATACAATCACAATCATACAATCATAATCATACAATCACAATCATACAATCACAATCATACAATCACAATCATACAATCACAATCATACAATCACAATCATGCAATCGCAATCATACTATTACAATCTCCCAAATACAATCATACAATTACAATCATACAATCGCAATCATACTATCACAATCATACAATCAAAATCATACAATCGAAATCATACAATCACAATCATGCAATCGCAATCATACAGTTACAATCTCCCAAATACAATCTTCCAAATACAATCATACAATCACAGTCATACAATCACAATCATACAATCACAATCATGCAATCGCAATCATACAGTTACAATCTCCCAAATACAATCTTCCAAATGCAATCATACAATCACAGTCATACAATCATAATCATACAATGACAATCATACAATCACAATCATACAATCGCAGTCACACAATCACAGTCATACAATCACAATCATACAATCACAATCATACAATCACAATCATACAATCGAAATCATACAATCACTATCATACTATCACAAACATACTATCACAATAATACAATCAAAATCACACAATCACAATCATACAATCACAATCATACAATCACAATCATACAATCACAATCATACAATCACAATCATACTATCACAATCATAAAATCGCAATCGTACAATTACAATCATACATCCACAATCATACAATCACAATCGTACAATCACAATCATACAATCACAATCATAAAATCACAATCATACAATCACAATAATACAGTCACCATCACACAATCACAATCATACAATTACAAACTCCCAAATACAATCATACAATCACAATCATACGATTGCAGTCATACTATCACAATCATGCAGTCAAAATCATACAATCACAATCATACATTCGCAATCATGCAATCACAATCATACAATCACAATCATGCAATCACAATCATACAATCGCAATCTTACAATCGCAATCATACAATCACAATTATACAATCACAATCATACAATCACAATCATACAATCACAATCATACAATTACAATCATACAATCACAATCACACAATCACAATCACACAATCAGAATCATACAATCACAATCATACAATCACAATCACACAATCACAATCATACAATCACAATCATACAATCACAATCATACAATCACAATCATACAATCGCAGTCACACAATCACAGTCATACAATCACAATCATACAATCACAATCATACAATCGAAATCATACAATCACTATCATACTATCACAAACATACTATCACAATAATACAATCAAAATCACACAATCACAATCATACAATCACAATCATACAATCACAATCATACAATCACAATCATACAATCACAATCATACTATCACAATCATAAAATCGCAATCGTACAATTACAATCATACATCCACAATCATACAATCACAATCGTACAATCACAATCATACAATCACAATCATAAAATCACAATCATACAATCACAATAATACAGTCACCATCACACAATCACAATCATACAATTACAAACTCCCAAATACAATCATACAATCACAATCATACGATTGCAGTCATACTATCACAATCATACAATCATAATCATACAATCACAATCATACAATCACAATCGTACAATCACAATCATACAATCACAATCATACAATCACAATCATACAATCGCAATCATACAATTACAATCTCCCAAACACAATCATGCAATCACAATCATACAATCATAATCATACAATCACAATCATACAATCACAATCATACCATCACAATCATACAATCACAATCATACAATTACAATCTCCCAAATACAATCTCCCAAATACAATCATACAATCACAATCATACAATCACAATCATACAATCACAGTCATACAATCACAATCATACAATCACAGTCACACAATCACAGTCATACAATCACAATCATACAATCACAATCATACTATCACAATCATACAATCACAATCATACAATCACAATCATACAATCACAATCATACGATCACAGTCATATAATCACAATCATACAATCACAATCATACAATCGCAATCATACAATCACAATCTCTGAAGTACAATCTCCTAAATACAATCATACAATCACAATTATATAATCATAATCATACTATGACAATCATACAATCACAATCATACAATTACAATCATACAATCACAATCACACAATCACAATCACACAATCACAATCATACAATCACAATCATACAATCACAA
The DNA here is from genome assembly GCF_050947335.1 of Megachile rotundata. NCBI lineage: Eukaryota > Metazoa > Arthropoda > Insecta > Hymenoptera > Megachilidae > Megachile > Megachile rotundata. Next base: position 1,654,660 of record NW_027473337.1, on the reverse strand, counting down.
TCACACAATCACAATCATACAATCACAATCATACAATCACAATCATACAATCACAATCATACAATCACAATCATACAATCATAATCATACAATCACAATCATACAATCACAATCATACAATCACAATCATACAATCACAATCATACAATCACAATCATACAATCGCAATCATACAATTACAATCTCCCAAACACAATCATGCAATCACAATCATACAATCATAATCATACAATCACAATCATACAATCACAATCATACCATCACAATCATACAATCACAATCATACAATTACAATCTCCCAAATACAATCTCCCAAATACAATCATACAATCACAATCATACAATCACAATCATACAATCACAGTCATACAATCACAATCATACAATCACAGTCACACAATCACAGTCATACAATCACAATCATACAATCACAATCATACTATCACAATCATACAATCACAATCATACAATCACAATCATACAATCACAATCATACGATCACAGTCATATAATCACAATCATACAATCACAATCATACAATCGCAATCATACAATCACAATCTCTGAAGTACAATCTCCTAAATACAATCATACAATCACAATTATATAATCATAATCATACTATGACAATCATACAATCACAATCATACAATCACAGTCACACAATCACAGTCATACAATCACAATCATACAACCACAATCAGACAATCACAATCACACAATCACTATCATACAATCACAATCGCACAACCACAATCAGACAATCACAATCATACAATCGCAATCATACAATCACAATCATACAATCACAATCATACAATCACAATCATACAATCACAATCATACAATCACAATCGTACAATTACAATCATACAATCACAATCACACAATCACAATCACACAATCACAATCATACAATCACAATCATACAATCACAATCACACAATCACAATCATACAATCACAATCATACAATCACAATCATACAATCACAATCATACAATCACAATCATACAATCACAATCATACAACCATAATCATACAATCACAATCATACAATCACAATCATACAATCACAATCATACAATCGCAATCATACAATTACAATCTCCCAAACACAATCATGCAATCACAATCATACAATCGCAATCAAACAATCACAATCAGGCGATCGCAGTAATACGATCACAATCATACACTCACAATCATTCAATGACAATCATACAATCACAATCACTCAATCACAATCATACAATCACAATCATACAATCACAATCATACAATCAAAATCATACAATCGCAATCATACGATCACAATCATACGATCACAATCATACAATCGCAATCATACGATCACAATCATACGATCACAATCATACAATCACAACCATACAATCACAATCATACGATGACAATCATACAATTACTACTATACAATCATAATCATACAAAAACAATCATACAATCACAATCATACAATCACAATAATGCAATCACAATCATACAATCACAATACTACAATCGCCATTATACAATCACAATCATACAATGACAATCATATAATCACAATCATACAATCACAATCATACAAACACAATCATACAATCACAATCATACAATCACAATCATACAATCAAAATCATACAATCGCAATCATATGATCACAATCATACGATCACAATCATACAATCACAATCATACCATCACAACCATACAATCGCAATCGTACAATTACAATCATACATCCACAATCATACAATCACAATCGTACAATCACAATCATACAATCACAATCATAAAATCACAATCATACAATCACAATAATACAATCACAATCATACAATCACAATCATACAATCACAATCATACAATCACAATCACACAATCACAATCATACAATCACAATCATACAATCACAATCATACAATCACAATCATACAATCACAATCATACAACCATAATCATACAATCACAATCATACAATCACAATCATACAATCACAACCATACAATCACAATCATACAATCGCAATCATACAATTACAATCTCCCAAACACAATCATGCAATCACAATCATACAATCGCAATCAAACAATCACAATCAGACGAACGCAGTAATACGATCACAATCATACACTCACAATCATTCAATCACAATCATACAATCACAATCACTCAATCACAATCATACAATCACAGTCATACAATCACAATCATACAATCAAAATCATACAATCGCAATCATACGATCACAATCATACGATCACAATCATACAATCGCAATCATACGATCACAATCATACGATCACAATCATACAATCACAACCATACAATCACAATCATACGATGACAATCATACAATTACTACTATACAATCATAATCATACAAAAACAATCATACAATCACAATCATACAATCACAATAATACAATCACAATCATACAATCACAATACTACAATCGCCATTATACAATCACAATCATACAATGACAATCATATAATCACAATCATACAATCACAATGATACAATCACAATCATACAATCACAATCATACAAACACAATCATACAATCACAATCATACAATCACAATCATACAATCAAAATCATACAATCGCAATCATATGATCACAATCATACGATCACAATCATACAATCACAATCATACCATCACAACCATACAATCACAATCATACGATGACAATCATAAAATTACTACTATACAATCATAATCATACAAAAACAATCATACTATCACAATCATACAATCACAATCATGTAATCACAATAATACAATCACAATCATACAATCATAATCATACAATCACAATCATACAATCACAATCATACAATCACAATCATACAATCACAATCATACAATCACAATCATACAATCACAATCATACAATCACAATCATACAATCACAATCATACAATCGCAATCATACAATTACAATCTCCCAAACACAATCATGCAATCACAATCATACAATCATAATCATACAATCACAATCATACTATCACAATCATTCAATCACGATAATACAACCACAATCGTACAATCGCAATCGAACAATCACAACCATACGATCACAACCATACAATCACAATCATACAATCACAGTCATGCACTCGCAATCATACAATCACAATCATAATATCACAATCACACAATCACAATCATACAATCCCAATCATACAATCACAATCATACAATCACAATAATAGAACCATAATTATACAACCACAATCAAACGATCACAATCATACAATCACAATCATACAATCACAATCATACAATCACAATACTACAGTCACCATTATACAATCACAATCATACAATCACAATGATATAATCACAATCATGCAATCACAATCACAATCACAATCATACAATCACAAGCATACAATCACAATACTACAGTCGCCATTATACAATCACAATCATACAATGACAATCATATAATCACAATCATACAATCACAACGATACAATCACAATCATACAATCACAATCATACAATCACAGTCATACAATCACAATCGCACAACCACAATCAGACAATCAAAATCATAAAATCGCAATCATACAATCACAATCATACAATCACAATCATAAAATCACACAATCACAGTCATACAATCACAATCATACAATCACAATCATACTATCACAATCATACAATCACAATCATACAATCACAATCATACAATCACAGTCATACAATCACAATCATACAATCACAATCATACTATCACAATCATTCAATCACGATAATACAACCACAATCGTACAATCGCAATCGAACAATCACAACCATACGCTCACAATCATACAATCACAACCATACAATCACAATCATGCACTCGCAATCATACAATCACAATCATAATATCACAATCACACAATCACAATCATACAATCACAATCATACAATCACAATCATACAATCACAATCATACAATCACAATCATACAATCACAATAATAGAACCATAATTATACAACCACAATCAAACGATCACAATCATACAATCACAATCATACAATCACAATCATACAATCACAATCATACAATCACAATCATACAATCACAATACTACAGTCACCATTATACAATCACAATCATACAATCACAATGATATAATCACAATCATGCAATCACAATCACAATCACAATCATACAATCACAAGCATACAATCACAATACTGCAGTCGCCATTATACAATCACAATCATACAATGACAATCATATAATCACAATCACACAATCACAGTCATACAATCACAATCATACAATCACAATCATACTATCACAATCATACAATCACAATCATACAATCACAATCATACAATCACAATCATACAATCACAATCATACAATCACAATCGCACAACCACAATCAGACAATCACAATCATACAATCACTATCATACAATCACAATCATACAATCACAATCATACAATCACAATCATACAACCACAATCAGACAATCACAATCATACAATCACAATCATACAATCATAATCATACAATCACAATCATACAATTACAATCTCCCAAACACAATCTCCCAAATACAATCATACAATCACAATCATACAATCACAATCATACAATCACAATCATACAATCACAATCATACAATCACAATCATACAATCACAATCATACAATCACAATCATACAATCACAATCATACAATCAAAATCATGCAATCGCAATCATACGATGACAATCATACAATCAAAATCATACAATCACAATCATACAATCGAAGTCATACAATCACTATCATACTATCACAAACATACTATCACAATAATACAATCACAATCATACAATCAAAATCACACAATCACAATCATACAATCACAATCATACAATCGCAATCATACAATCACAATCATACTATCGCAATCATACAATCACAATCATACCATCACAATCACACAATCACAATCATACAATCACAATCATACAATCACAATCATACAATCACAATCATACAATCACAATCATACAATCACAATCATACAATCACAATCATACAATCACAATCATACAATCACAATCATACAATCACAATCATACAATCAAAATCAAGCAATCGCAATCATACGATGACAATCATCCGATCACAATCATACAATCACAATCATAAAATCGCAATCGTACAATTACAATCATACAGTCACAATCATACAATCACAATGATACAATCACAATCATACAATCACAATCATACATTCGCAATCATACAATCACAATCATACAATCACAATCATACATTCAAAATCATGCAATCACAATCATACAATCACAATCATGCAATCACAATCATACAATCACAATCATACAAGCACAATCATACAATCATAATCATACAATCACAATCATACAATCACAATCATACAATCAAATCATACAATCATAATCATACAATCACAATCATACAATCGCAATCATACAATCACAATCATCCAATCACAATCATGCAATCATAATCATACAATCACAATCATACAATCACAATCATACAATTACAGTCATACAATCACAATCACACAATCACAATCACACAATCACAATCACACAATCACAATCATACAATCACAATCACACAATCACAATCATACAATCACAATCATACAATCACAATCATACAATCACAATCATACAATCACAATCATACAATCATAATCATACAATCACAATCATACAATCACAATCATACAATCACAATCATACAATCACAATCACACAACCACAATCATACAATCGCAATCATACAATTACAATCTCCCAAACACAATCATGCAATCACAATCATACAATCATAATCATACAATCACAATCATGCAATAACAATCATACCATCACAATCATACAATCACAATCATACAATCAAATCATACAATCATAATCATACAATCACAATCATGTAATCCGAATCATACAATCACAATCATACAATCACAGTCATACAATCACAATCATACAATCACAATCATGCAATCGCAATCATACAGTTACAATCTCCCAAATACAATCTTCCAAATACAATCATACAATCACAGTCATACAATCAGAATCATACAATGACAATCATACAATCACAATCATACAATCGCAGTCACACAATCACAGTCATACAATCACAGTCATACAATCACAATCATACAATCACAATCATACAATCACAATCGCACAACCACAATCAGATAATCACAATCATACAATCACTATCATACAATCACAATCATACAATCATAATCATACAATCACAATCATACAATTACAATCTCCCAAATACAATCTCCCAAATACAATCATACAATCACAATCATACAATCACAATCATACAATCACAATCATACAATCACAATCATACAATCACAATCATACAATCACAATCATACAATCACAATCATACAATCACTATCATGCAATCGCAATCATACTATTACAATCTCCCAAATACAATCATACAATTACAATCATACAATCGCAATCATACTATCACAATCATACAATCAAAATCATACAATCGAAATCATACAATCACTATCATACTATCACAAACATACTATCACAATAATACAATCACAATCATACAATCACAATCATACAATCACAATCATAAAATCACAATCATACAATCACAATAATACAGTCACCATCACACAATCACAATCATACAATTACAATCTCCCAAATACAATCATACAATCACAATCATACATTCAAAATCATGCATCATACAATCACAATCACAATCATACAATCACAATCATGCAATCACAATCATACAATCGCAATCATACAATCGCAATCATACAATCACAATTATACAATCACAGTCATACAATCACAATCATACAATCACAATCATACAATCACAATCATACAATCAAAATCATGCAATCGCAATCATACGATGACAATCATAAAATCAAAATCATACAATCACAATCATACAATCGAAATCATACAATCACTATCATACTATCACAAACATACTATCACAATAATACAATCAAAATCACACAATCACAATCATACAATCACAATCATACAATCACAATCATACAATCACAATCATACCATCACAATCATACAATTACAATCATACAATCACAATCATACAATCACAATCATACAATCACAATCATACAATCACAGTCATACAATCACAATCATACAATCACAATCATACAATCACAATCATACAATCACAATCATACAATCACAATCATACAATCAAAATCATGCAATCGCAATCATACGATGACAATCATCCGATCACAATCATACAATCACAATCATAAAATCGCAATCGTACAATTACAATCATACAGTCACAATCATAAAATAACAATCGTACAATCACAATCATACAATCACAATCATAAAATCACAATCATACAATCACAATAATACAGTCACCATCACGCAATCACAATCATACAATTACAATCTCCCAAATACAATCATACAATCACAATCATACGATCGCAGTCATACTATCACAATCATGCAGTCAAAATCATACAATCACAATCATACAAAAACAATCATACAATCACAATGATACAATCACAATCATACAATCACAATCATACATTCGCAATCATACAATCACAATCATACAATCACAATCATACATTCAAAATCATGCAATCACAATCATACAATCACAATCATGCAATCACAATCATACAATCAAATCATACAATCATAATCATACAATCACAATCATACAATCGCAATCATACAATCACAATCATACAATCACAATCATTCAATCATATTCATACAATCACAATCATACAATCACAATCATACAATTACAATCATACAATCACAATCACACAATCACAATCACACAATCACAATCATACAATCACAATCATACAATCACAATCACACAATCACAATCATACAATCACAATCATACAATCACAATCATACAATCACAATCATACAATCACAATCATACAATCATAATCATACAATCACAATCATACAATCACAATCATACAATCACAATCATACAATCACAATCATACAATCACAATCATACAATCACAATCATACAATCACAATCATACAATCACAATCATACAATCGCAATCATACAATTACAATCTCCCAAACACAATCATGCAATCACAATCATACAATCATAATCATACAATCACAATCATACAATCACAATCATACCATCACAATCATACAATCACAATCATACAATCAAATCATACAATCATAATCATACAATCACAATCATACAATCACAATCATACAATCACAATCATACAATCACAATCATACAATCACAATCATACAATCATAATCATACAATCACAATCATACAATCACAATCATACAATCACAATCATACAATCACAATCATACAATCACAATCATACAATCACAATCATACAATCACAATCATACAATCACAAACATACAATCACAATCATACAATCGCAATCATACAATTACAATCTCCCAAACACAATCATGCAATCACAATCATACAATCATAATCATACAATCACAATCATACAATCACAATCATACCATCACAATCATACAATCACAATCATACAATCAAATCATACAATCATAATCATACAATCACAATCATACAATTACAATCTCAGAAATACAATCTCCCAAATACAATCATACAATCACAATCATACAATCACAATCATACAATCACAGTCATACAATCACAATCATACAATCACAGTCACACAATCACAGTCATACAATCACAATCATACAATCACAATCATACTATCACAATCATACAATCACAATCATACAATCACAATCATACAATCACAATCATACGATCACAGTCATACAATCACAATCATACAATCACAATCATACAATCGTAATCATACAATCACAATCTCCCAAATACAATCTCCTAAATACAATCATACAATCACAATTATATAATCATAATCATACAATGACAATCATACAATCACAATCATACAATCACAGTCACACAATCACAGTCATACAATCACAATCATACAACCACAATCAGACAATCACAATCATACAATCACTATCATACAATCACAATCGCACAACCACAATCAGACAATCACAATCATACAATCGCAATCATACAATAACAATCATACAATCACAATCATACAATCACAATCATACAATCACAATCATACAATCACAATCATACAATTACAATCATACAATCACAATCACACAATCACAATCACACAATCACAATCATACAATCACAATCATACAATCACAATCATACAATCACAATCACACAATCACAATCATACAATCACAATGATACAATCACAATCACTCAATCACAATCATACAATCACAATCATACAATCACAATCATACAATCACAATCATACAATCACAATCATACAATCACAATCATACAATCAAAATCATACAATCGCAGTCATACGATCACAATCATACGATCACAATCATACAATCGCAATCATACGATCACAGTCATACGATCACAATCATACAATCACAATCATACAATCACAATCATCCAATCACAATCATGCAATCATAATCATACAATCACAATCATACAATCACAATCATACAATTACAGTCATACAATCACAATCACACAATCACAATCACACAATCACAATCACACAATCACAATCATACAATCACAATCACACAATCACAATCATACAATCACAATCATACAATCACAATCATACAATCACAATCATACAATCACAATCATACAATCATAATCATACAATCACAATCATACAATCACAATCATACAATCACAATCATACAATCACAATCATACAATCACAATCATACAATCGCAATGATACAATTACAATCTCCCAAACACAATCATGCAATCACAATCATACAATCATAATCATACAATCACAATCATACAATAACAATCATACCATCACAATCATACAATCACAATCATACAATCAAATCATACAATCATAATCATACAATCACAATCATACAATTACAATCTCCCAAATACAATCTCCCCAATACAATCATACAATCACAATCATACAATCACAATCATACATTCACAGTCATACAATCAGAATCATACAATCACAGTCACACAATCACAGTCATACAATCACAATCATACAATCACAATCATACTATCACAATCATACAATCACAATCATACAATCACAATCATACAATCACAATCATACAATCACAGTCATACAATCACAATCATACAATCACAATCATACAATCGCAATCATACAATCACAATCTCCCAAATACAATCTCCTAAATACAATCATACAATCACAATTATATAATAATAATCATACAATGACAATCATACAATCACAATCATACAATCATAGTCACACAATCACAGTCATACAATCACAATCATGCAACCACAATCAGACAATCACAATCATACAATCACTATCATACAATCACAATCGCACAACCACAATCAGACAATCACAATCATACAATCGCAATCATACAATCACAATCATACAATCACAATCATACAATCACAATCATACAATCACAATCATACAATTACAATCATACAATCACAATCACACAATCACAATCACACAATCACAATCATACAATCACAATCGCACAACCACAATCAGACAATCACAATCATACAATCGCAATCATACAATCACAATCATACAATCACAATCATACAATCACAATCACACAATCACAGTCATACAATCACAATCATACAATCACAATCATACTATCACAATCATACAATCACAATCATACCATCACAATCATACAATCACAATCATACAATCAAATCATACAATCACAATCATACAATCACAATCATACAATCACAATCATACAATCACAATCATACAATCAGAATCATACAATCACAATCATACAATCACAGTCATACAATCACAATCATACAATCACAATCATGCAATCGCAATCATACAGTTACAATCTCCCAAATACAATCTTCCAAATACAATCATACAATCACAGTCATACAATCATAATCATACAATGACAATCATACAATCACAATCATACAATCGCAGTCACACAATCACAGTCATACAATCACAATCATACAATCACAATCATACAATCACAATCATACAATCACAATCGCACAACCACAATCAGACAATCACAATCATACAATCACTATCATACAATCACAATCATACAATCATAATCATACAATCACAATCATACAATTACAATCTCCCAAATACAGTCTCCCAAAAACAATCATACAATCACAATCATACAATCACAATCATACAATCACAATCATACAATCACAATCATACAATCACAATCATACAATCACAATCATACAATCACAATCATACAATCACAATCATACAATCACAATCATACAATCACAATCATACAATCACAATCATGCAATCGCAATCATACAGTTACAATCTCCCAAATACAATCTTCCAAATACAATCATACAATCACAATCATACAATCACAATCATACACTCACAATCATACAATCAGAATCATACAATCACAATCATACAATCACAGTCATACAATCACAATCATACAATCACAATCATACAATCACAATCATACAATCACAATCATACAATCACAATCATACAATCACAATCATACAATCACAATCATGCAATCGCAATCATACTATTACAATCTCCCAAATACAATCATACAATTACAATCATACAATCGCAATCATACTATCACAATCATACAATCAAAATCATACAATCGAAATCATACAATCACTATCATACTATCACAAACATACTATCACAATAATACAATGACAATCATACAATCACAGTCATACAATCACAATCATACAATCACAATCATACAATCACAATCATACAATCAAAATCATGCAATCGCAATCATACGATGACAATCATACAATCAAAATCATACAATCACAATCATACAATCGAAATCATACAATCACTATCATACTATCACAAACATACTATCACAATAATACAATCAAAATCACACAATCACAATCATACAATCACAATCATACAATCACAATCATACAATCACAATCATACAATCACAATCATACAATCACAATCATACTATCGCAATCATACAATCACAATCATACCATCACAATCATACAATTACAATCATACAATCACAATCATACAATCACAATCATACAATCACAATCATACAATCACAGTCATACAATCACAATCATACAATCACAATCATACAATCACAATCATACAGTCACAATCATACAATCACAATCATACAATCAAAGTCATGCAATCGCAATCATACGATGACAATCATCCGATCACAATCATACAATCACAATCATAAAATCGCAATCGTACAATTACAATCATACAGTCACAATCATACAATCACAATCGTACAATCACAATCATACAATCACAATCATAAAATCACAATCATACAATCACAATAATACAGTCACCATCACGCAATCACAATCATACAATTACAATCTCCCAAATACAATCATACAATCACAATCAAACGATCGCAGTCATACTATCACAATCATGCAGTCAAAATCATACAATCACAATCATACAAAAACAATCATACAATCACAATGATACAATCACAATCATACAATCACAATCATACATTCGCAATCATACAATCACAATCATACAATCACAATCATGCAATCGCAATCATACTATTACAATCTCCCAAATACAATCATACAATTACAATCATACAATCGCAATCATACTATCACAATCATACAATCAAAATCATACAATCGAAATCATACAATCACTATCATACTATCACAAACATACTATCACAATAATACAATGACAATCATACAATCACAATCATACAATCACAATCATAAAATCACAATCATACAATCACAATAATACAGTCACCATCACGCAATCACAATCATACAATTACAATCGCCCAAATACAATCATACAATCACAATCATACATTCAAAATCATGCATCATACAATCACAATCACAATCATACAATCACAATCATTCAATCACAATCATACAATCGCAATCATACAATCGCAATCATACAATCACAATTATACAATCACAGTCATACAATCACAATCATACAATCACAATCATACAATCACAATCATACAATCAAAATCATGCAATCGCAATCATACGATGACAATCATACAATCAAAATCATACAATCACAATCATACAATCGAAATCATACAATCACTATCATACTATCACAAACATACTATCACAATAATACAATCAAAATCACACAATCACAATCATACAATCACAATCATACAATCACAATCATACAATCACAATCATACAATCACAATCATACTATCGCAATCATAAAATCACAATCATACCATCACAATCATACAATTACAATCATACAATCACAATCATACAATCACAATCATACAATCACAATCATACAATCACAATCATACAATCACAGTCATACAATCACAATCATACCATCACAATCATACAATCACAATCATACAATCACAATCATACAATCACAATCATACAATCACAATCATACAATCAAAGTCATGCAATCGCAATCATACGATGACAATCATCCGATCACAATCATACAATCACAATCATAAAATCGCAATCGTACAATTACAATCATACAGTCACAATCATACAATCACAATCGTACAATCACAATCATACAATCACAATCATAAAATCACAATCATACAATCACAATAATACAGTCACCATCACGCAATCACAATCAGACAATTACAATCTCCCAAATACAATCATACAATCACAATCAAACGATCGCAGTCATACTATCACAATCATGCAGTCAAAATCATACAATCACAATCATACAAAAACAATCATACAATCACAATGATACAATCACAATCATACAATCACAATCATACATTCGCAATCATACAATCACAATCATACAATCACAATCATACATTCAAAATCATGCAATCACAATCATACAATCACAATCATGCAATCACAATCATACAATCAAATCATACAATCATAATCATACAATCACAATCATACAATCGCAATCATACAATCATAATCATACAATCACAATCATTCAATCATAATCATACAATCACAATCATACAATCACAATCATACAATTACAATCATACAATCACAATCACACAATCTCAATCACACAATCACAATCATACAATCACAATCATACAATCACAATCACACAATCACAATCATACAATCACAATCATACAATCACAATCATACAATCACAATCATACAATCACAATCATACAATCATAATCATACAATCACAATCATACAATCACAATCATACAATCACAATCATACAATCACAATCATACAATCACAATCATACAATCACAATCATACAATCACAATCATACAATCACAGTCATACAATCACAATCATACAATCACAGTCACACAATCACAGTCATACAATCACAATCATACAATCACAATCATACTATCACAATCATACAATCACAATCATACAATCACAATCATACAATCACAATCATACGATCACAGTCATACAATCACAATCATACAATCACAATCATACAATCGTAATCATACAATCACAATCTCCCAAATACAATCTCCTAAATACAATCATACAATCACAATTATATAATCATAATCATACAATGACAATCATACAATCACAATCATACAATCACAGTCACACAATCACAGTCATACAATCACAATCATACAACCACAATCAGACAATCACAATCATACAATCACTATCATACAATCACAATCGCACAACCACAATCAGACAATCACAATCATACAATCGCAATCATACAATAACAATCATACAATCACAATCATACAATCACAATCATACAATCACAATCATACAATCACAATCATACAATTACAATCATACAATCACAATCACACAATCACAATCACACAATCACAATCATACAATCACAATCATACAATCACAATCATACAATCACAATCACACAATCACAATCATACAATCACAATGATACAATCACAATCACTCAATCACAATCATACAATCACAATCATACAATCACAATCATACAATCACAATCATACAATCAAAATCATACAATCGCAGTCATACGATCACAATCATACGATCACAATCATACAATCGCAATCATACGATCACAGTCATACGATCACAATCATACAATCACAATCATACAATCACAATCATCCAATCACAATCATGCAATCATAATCATACAATCACAATCATACAATCACAATCATACAATTACAGTCATACAATCACAATCACACAATCACAATCACACAATCACAATCACACAATCACAATCATACAATCACAATCACACAATCACAATCATACAATCACAATCATACAATCACAATCATACAATCACAATCATACAATCACAATCATACAATCATAATCATACAATCACAATCATACAATCACAATCATACAATCACAATCATACAATCACAATCATACAATCACAATCATACAATCACAATCATACAATCGCAATGATACAATTACAATCTCCCAAACACAATCATGCAATCACAATCATACAATCATAATCATACAATCACAATCATACAATCACAATCATACAATCACAATCATACAATCACAATCATACAATTACAATCATACAATCACAATCACACAATCACAATCACACAATCACAATCATACAATCACAATCGCACAACCACAATCAGACAATCACAATCATACAATCGCAATCATACAATCACAATCATACAATCACAATCATACAATCACAATCACACAATCACAGTCATACAATCACAATCATACAATCACAATCATACTATCACAATCATACAATCACAATCATACCATCACAATCATACAATCACAATCATACAATCAAATCATACAATCACAATCATACAATCACAATCATACAATCACAATCGTACAATCACAATCATACAATCACAATCATACAATCACAATCATACAATCACAATCATACAATCACAATCATACAATCACAATCATACAATCACAATCATGCAATCGCAATCATACAGTTACAATCTCCCAAATACAATCTTCCAAATACAATCATACAATCACAATCATACAATCACAATCATACAATCACAATCATACAATCAGAATCATACAATCACAATCATACAATCACAGTCATACAATCACAATCATACAATCACAATCATACAATCACAATCATACAATCACAATCATACAATCACAATCATACAATCACAATCATACAATCACAATCATGCAATCGCAATCATACTATTACAATCTCCCAAATACAATCATACAATTACAATCATACAATCGCAATCATACTATCACAATCATACAATCAAAATCATACAATCGAAATCATACAATCACTATCATACTATCACAAACATACTATCACAATAATACAATGACAATCATACAATCACAATCATACAATCACAATCATAAAATCACAATCATACAATCACAATAATACAGTCACCATCACGCAATCACAATCATACAATTACAATCTCCCAAATACAATCATACAATCACAATCATACATTCAAAATCATGCATCATACAATCACAATCACAATCATACAATCACAATCATTCAATCACAATCATACAATCGCAATCATACAATCGCAATCATACAATCACAATTATACAATCACAGTCATACAATCACAATCATACAATCACAATCATACCATCACAATCATACAATTACAATCATACAATCACAATCATACAATCACAATCATACAATCACAATCATACAATCACAGTCATACAATCACAATCATACAATCACAATCATACAATCACAATCATACAGTCACAATCATACAATCACAATCATACAATCAAAGTCATGCAATCGCAATCATACGATGACAATCATCCGATCACAATCATACAATCACAATCATAAAATCGCAATCGTACAATTACAATCATACAGTCACAATCATACAATCACAATCGTACAATCACAATCATACAATCACAATCATAAAATCACAATCATACAATCACAATAATACAGTCACCATCACGCAATCACAATCATACAATTACAATCTCCCAAATACAATCATACAATAACAATCAAACGATCGCAGTCATACTATCACAATCATGCAGTCGAAATCATACAATCACAATCATACAAAAACAATCATACAATCACAATGATACAATCACAATCATACAATCACAATCATACATTCGCAATCATACAATCACAATCATACAATCACAATCATACATTCAAAATCATGCAATCACAATCATACAATCACAATCATGCAATCACAATCATACAATCAAATCATACAATCATAATCATACAATCACAATCATACAATCGCAATCATACAATCATAATCATACAATCACAATCATTCAATCATAATCATACAATCACAATCATACAATCACAATCATACAATTACAATCATACAATCACAATCACACAATCACAATCACACAATCACAATCATACAATCACAATCATACAATCACAATCACACAATCACAATCATACAATCACAATCATACAATCACAATCATACAATCACAATCATACAATCACAATCATACAATCACAATCATACAATCATTATCATACAATCACAATCATACAATCACAATCATACAATCACAATCATACAATCACAATCATACAATCACAATCATACAATTACAATCTCCCAAACACAATCATGCAATCACAATCATACAATCATAATCATACAATCACAATCATACAATCACAATCATACCATCACAATCATACAATCACAATCATACAATCAAATCATACAATCATAATCATACAATCACAATCATACAATTACAATCTCAGAAATACAATCTCCCAAATACAATCATACAATCACAATCATACAATCACAATCATACAATCACAGTCATACAATCACAATCATACAATCACAGTCACACAATCACAGTCATACAATCACAATCATACAATCACAATCATACTATCACAATCATACAATCACAATCATACTATTACAATCATACGATTACAGTAATACAATCACAATCATACAATCACAATCATACAATCGTAATCATACAATCACAATCTCCCAAATACAATCTCCTAAATACAATCATACAATCACAATTATATAATCATAATCATACAATGACAATCATACAATCACAATCACACAATCACAGTCACACAATCACAGTCATACAATCACAATCATACAACCACAATCAGACAATCACAATCATACAATCACTATCATACAATCACAATCGCACAACCACAATCAGACAATCACAATCATACAATCGCAATCATACAATCACAATCATACAATCACAATCATACAATCACAATCATACAATCACAATCATACAATCACAATCATACAATTACAATCATACAATCACAATCACACAATCACAATCACACAATCACAATCATACAATCACAATCATACAATCACAATCATACAATCACAATCACACAATCACAATCATACAATCACAATCATACAATCACAATCACTCAATCACAATCATACAATCACAATCATACAATCACAATCATACAATCACAATCATACAATCAAAATCATACAATCGCAGTCATACGATCACAATCATACGATCACAATCATACAATCGCAATCATACGATCACAATCATACGATCACAATCATACAATCACAACCATACAATCACAATCATACGATGACAATCATACAATTACTACTATACAATCATAATCATACAAAAACAATCATACAATCACAATCATACAATCACAATCATACAATCAAAATCATGCAATCGCAATCATACGATGACAATCATCCGACCACAATCATCCAATCGCAATCGTACAATTACAATCATACAATCACAATCATAAAATCACAATCATACAATCACAATAATACAGTCACCATCACACAATCACAATCATACAATTACAATCTCCCAAATACAATCATACAACCACAATCATACAATCACAGTCATACAATCACAATCATACAGTCACAATCATACAAACGCAATCATACAATTACAATCTCCCAAATACAATCTTCCAAATACCATCATACAATCACAATCATACAATCATAATCATACAATGACAATCATACAATCACAATCATACAATCACAGTCACACAATCACAGTCATACAATCACAATCATACAACCACAATCAGACAATCACAATCATACAATCACAATCATACAATCACAATCGCACAACCACAATCAGACAATCACAATCATACAACCGCATTCATACAATCACAATCATACAATCACAATCATACAATCGCAAACATACAATCACAATCATACAATCACAATCATACAATCACAATCATACAAACACAATCATACAATCACAATCATACAATCACAATCATACAATCAAAATCATACAATCGCAATCATACGATCACAATCATACGATCACAATCATACAATCACAATCATACCATCACAACCATACAATCACAATCATACGATGACAATCATACAATTACTACTATACAATCGTAATCATACAAAAACAATCATACAATCACAATCATACAATCACAATCATGTAATCACAATAATACAATCACAATCATACAATCATAATCATACAATCACAATCATACAATTACAATCTCCCAAACACAATCATGCAATCACAATCATACAATCATAATCATACAATCACAATCATACTATCACAATCATTCAATCACGATAATACAACCACAATCGTACAATCGCAATCGAACAATCACAACCATACGATCACAATCATACGATCACAATGATACAATCACAATCATACAATCACAATCATACAAACACAATCATACAATCACAATCATACAATCACAATCATACAATCAAAATCATACAATCGCAATCATACGATCACAATCATACGATCACAATCATACAATCACAATCATACCATCACAACCATACAATCACAATCATACGATGACAGTCATACAATTACTACTATACAATCATAATCATACAAAAACAATCATACAATCACAATCATACAATCACAATCATTCAATCACGATAATACAACCACAATCGTACAATCGCAATCGAACAATCACAACCATACGATCACAATCATACAATCACAATCATACAATCACAATCATACAATCACAATCATACAATCACAATACTACAGTCACCATTATACAATCACAATCATACAATCACAATGATATAATCACAATCATGCAATCACAATCACAATCACAATCATACAATCACAAGCATACAATCACAATACTACAGTCGCCATTATACAATCACAATCATACAATGACAATCATATAATCACAATCATACAATCACAATCATACAATCACAATCATACAATCAAAATCATGCAATCGCAATCATACGATGACAATCATCCGACCACAATCATCCAATCGCAATCGTACAATTACAATCATACAATCACAATCATAAAATCACAATCATACAATCACAATAATACAGTCACCATCACACAATCACAATCATACAATTACAATCTCCCAAATACAATCATACAATCACAATCATACAATCGCAGTCCTACTATCACAATCATGCAGTCAAAACCATACAATCACAATCATACAAAAACAATCATACAATCACAATGATACAATCACGATCATGCAATCACAATCATACAATCACAATCATACAATCACAATCGCACAACCACAATCAGACAATCACAATCATACAATCGCAATCATACAATCACAATCATACAATCACAATCATACAATCACAATCACACAATCACAGTCATACAATCACAATCATACAATCACAATCATACTATCACAATCATACAATCACAATCATACAATCACAGTCATACAATCACAATCATACAATCACAATCATACAAACGCAATCATACAATTACAATCTCCCAAATACAATCTCCCAAATACCATCATACAATCGCAATCATACAATCATAATCATACAATGACAATCATACAATCACAATCATACAATCACAGTCACACAATCACAGTCATACAATCACAACCATACAACCACAATCAGACAATCACAATCATACAATCACAATCATACAATCACAATCGCACAACCACAATCAGACAATCACAATCATACAATCGCATTCATACAATCACAATCATACAATCACAATCATACAATCGCAATCATACAATCACAATCATACAATCACAATCATACAATCACAATCATACAAACACAATCATACAATCACAATCATACAATCACAATCATACAATCAAAATCATACAATCGCAATCATACGATCACAATCATACGATCACAATCATACAATCACAATCATACCATCACAACCATACAATCACAATCATACGATGACAATCATACAATTACTACTATACAATCATAATCATACAAAAACAATCATACAATCACAATCATACAATCACAATCATGTAATCACAATAATACAATCACAATCATACAATCATAATCATACAATCACAATCATACAATTACAATCTCCCAAACACAATCATGCAATCACAATCATACAATCATAATCATACAATCACAATCATACTATCACAATCATTCAATCACGATAATACAACCACAATCGTACAATCGCAATCGAACAATCACAACCATACGATCACAATCATACAATCAAAATCATACAATCGCAATCATACCATCACAATCATACGATCACAATCGCACAACCACAATCAGACAATCACAATCATACAACCGCATTCATACAATCACAATCATACAATCACAATCATACAATCGCAAACATACAATCACAATCATACAATCACAATCATACAATCACAATCATACAAACACAATCATACAATCACAATCATACAATCACAATCATACAATCAAAATCATACAATCGCAATCATACGATCACAATCATACGATCACAATCATACAATCACAATCATACCATCACAACCATACAATCACAATCATACGATGACAATCATACAATTACTACTATACAATCGTAATCATACAAAAACAATCATACAATCACAATCATACAATCACAATCATGTAATCACAATAATACAATCACAATCATACAATCATAATCATACAATCACAATCATACAATTACAATCTCCCAAACACAATCATGCAATCACAATCATACAATCATAATCATACAATCACAATCATACTATCACAATCATTCAATCACGATAATACAACCACAATCGTACAATCGCAATCGAACAATCACAACCATACGATCACAATCATACGATCACAATGATACAATCACAATCATACAATCACAATCATACAAACACAATCATACAATCACAATCATACAATCACAATCATACAATCAAAATCATACAATCGCAATCATACGATCACAATCATACGATCACAATCATACAATCACAATCATACCATCACAACCATACAATCACAATCATACGATGACAGTCATACAATTACTACTATACAATCATAATCATACAAAAACAATCATACAATCACAATCATACAATCACAATCATTCAATCACGATAATACAACCACAATCGTACAATCGCAATCGAACAATCACAACCATACGATCACAATCATACAATCACAATCATACAATCACAATCATACAATCACAATCATACAATCACAATACTACAGTCACCATTATACAATCACAATCATACAATCACAATGATATAATCACAATCATGCAATCACAATCACAATCACAATCATACAATCACAAGCATACAATCACAATACTACAGTCGCCATTATACAATCACAATCATACAATGACAATCATATAATCACAATCATACAATCACAATCATACAATCACAATCATACAATCAAAATCATGCAATCGCAATCATACGATGACAATCATCCGACCACAATCATCCAATCGCAATCGTACAATTACAATCATACAATCACAATCATAAAATCACAATCATACAATCACAATAATACAGTCACCATCACACAATCACAATCATACAATTACAATCTCCCAAATACAATCATACAATCACAATCATACAATCGCAGTCCTACTATCACAATCATGCAGTCAAAACCATACAATCACAATCATACAAAAACAATCATACAATCACAATGATACAATCACGATCATGCAATCACAATCATACAATCACAATCATACAATCACAATCGCACAACCACAATCAGACAATCACAATCATACAATCGCAATCATACAATCACAATCATACAATCACAATCATACAATCACAATCACACAATCACAGTCATACAATCACAATCATACAATCACAATCATACTATCACAATCATACAATCACAATCATACAATCACAGTCATACAATCACAATCATACAATCACAATCATACAAACGCAATCATACAATTACAATCTCCCAAATACAATCTCCCAAATACCATCATACAATCGCAATCATACAATCATAATCATACAATGACAATCATACAATCACAATCATACAATCACAGTCACACAATCACAGTCATACAATCACAACCATACAACCACAATCAGACAATCACAATCATACAATCACAATCATACAATCACAATCGCACAACCACAATCAGACAATCACAATCATACAATCGCATTCATACAATCACAATCATACAATCACAATCATACAATCGCAATCATACAATCACAATCATACAATCACAATCATACAATCACAATCATACAAACACAATCATACAATCACAATCATACAATCACAATCATACAATCACAATCATACAATCAAAATCATACAATCGCAATCATACGATCACAATCATACGATCACAATCATACAATCACAATCATACCATCACAACCATACAATCACAATCATACGATGACAATCATACAATTACTACTATACAATCATAATCATACAAAAACAATCATACAATCACAATCATACAATCACAATCATGTAATCACAATAATACAATCACAATCATACAATCATAATCATACAATCACAATCATACAATTACAATCTCCCAAACACAATCATGCAATCACAATCATACAATCATAATCATACAATCACAATCATACTATCACAATCATTCAATCACGATAATACAACCACAATCGTACAATCGCAATCGAACAATCACAACCATACGATCACAATCATACAATCAAAATCATACAATCGCAATCATACCATCACAATCATACGATCACAATCATACAATCACAATCATACCATCACAACCATACAATCACAATCATACGATGACAGTCATACAATTACTACTATACAATCATAATCATACAAAAACAATCATACAATCACAATCATACAATCACAATCATTCAATCACGATAATACAACCACAATCGTACAATCGCAATCGAACAATCACAACCATACGATCACAACCATACAATCACAATCATACAATCACAATCATGCACTCGCAATCATACAATCACAATCATAATATCACAATCACACAATCACAATCATACAATCACAATCATACAATCACAATCATACAATCACAATAATAGAACCATAATTATACAACCACAATCAAACGATCACAATCATACAATCACAATCATACAATCACAATCATACAATCACAATCATACAATCACAATCATACAATCACAATACTACAGTCACCATTATACAATCACAATCATACAATCACAATGATATAATCACAATCATGCAATTACAATCACAATCACAATCATACAATCACAAGCATACAATCACAATACTACAGTCGCCATTATACAATCACAATCATACAATGACAATCATATAATCACAATCATACAATCACAATCATACAATCACAATCATACAATCACAGTCATACAATCACAATCATCCAATCACAATCATACAATCACAATCATACAATCAAAATCATGCAATCGCAATCATACGATGACAATCATCCGACCACAATCATCCAATCGCAATCGTACAATTACAATCATACAATCACAATCATAAAATCACAATCATACAATCACAATAATACAGTCACCATCACACAATCACAATCATACAATTACAATCTCCCAAATACAATCATACAATCACAATCATACAATCGCAGTCCTACTATCACAATCATGCAGTCAAAACCATACAATCACAATCATACAAAAACAATCATACAATCACAATGATACAATCACGATCATGCAATCACAATCATACAATCACAATCATACAATCACAATCGCACAACCACAATCAGACAATCACAATCATACAATCGCAATCATACAATCACAATCATACAATCACAATCATACAATCACAATCACACAATCACAGTCATACAATCACAATCATACAATCACAATCATACTATCACAATCATACAATCACAATCATACAATCACAGTCATACAATCACAATCATACAATCACAATCATACAAACGCAATCATACAATTACAATCTCCCAAATACAATCTCCCAAGTACCATCATACAATCGCAATCATACAATCATAATCATACAATGACAATCATACAATCACAATCATACAATCACAGTCACACAATCACAGTCATACAATCACAACCATACAACCACAATCAGACAATCACAATCATACAATCACAATCATACAATCACAATCGCACAACCACAATCAGACAATCACAATCATACAATCGCATTCATACAATCACAATCATACAATCACAATCATACAATCGCAATCATACAATCACAATCATACAATCACAATCATACAATCACAATCATACAAACACAATCATACAATCACAATCATACAATCACAATCATACAATCACAATCATACAATCAAAATCATACAATCGCAATCATACGATCACAATCATACGATCACAATCATACAATCACAATCATACCATCACAACCATACAATCACAATCATACGATGACAATCATACAATTACTACTATACAATCATAATCATACAAAAACAATCATACAATCACAATCATACAATCACAATCATGTAATCACAATAATACAATCACAATCATACAATCATAATCATACAATCACAATCATACAATTACAATCTCCCAAACACAATCATGCAATCACAATCATACAATCATAATCATACAATCACAATCATACTATCACAATCATTCAATCACGATAATACAACCACAATCGTACAATCGCAATCGAACAATCACAACCATACGATCACAATCATACAATCACAATCATACAATCACAATCATGCACTCGCAATCATACAATCACAATCATAATATCACAATCACACAATCACAATCATACAATCACAATCATACAATCACAATCATACAATCACAATAATAGAACCATAATTATACAACCACAATCAAACGATCACAATCATACAATCACAATCATACAATCACAATCATACAATCACAATCATACAATCACATTCATACAATCACAATCATACAATCACAATACTACAGTCACCATTATACAATCACAATCATACAATCACAAAGATATAATCACAATCATGCAATCACAATCACAATCACAATCATACAATCACAAGCATACAATCACAATCATACAATCACAATAATAGAACCATAATTATACAACCACAATCAAACGATCACAATCATACAATCACAATCATACAATCACAATCATACAATCACAATCATACAATCACAATCATACAATCACAATCATACAATCAAAATCATACAATCGCAATCATACGATCACAATCATACGATCACAATCATACAATCACAATCATACCATCACAACCATACAATCACAATCATACGATGACAATCATACAATTACTACTATACAATCGTAATCATACAAAAACAATCATACAATCACAATCATACAATCACAATCATGTAATCACAATAATACAATCACAATCATACAATCATAATCATACAATCACAATCATACAATTACAATCTCCCAAACACAATCATGCAATCACAATCATACAATCATAATCATACAATCACAATCATACTATCACAATCATTCAATCACGATAATACAACCACAATCGTACAATCGCAATCGAACAATCACAACCATACGATCACAATCATACGATCACAATGATACAATCACAATCATACAATCACAATCATACAAACACAATCATACAATCACAATCATACAATCACAATCATACAATCAAAATCATACAATCGCAATCATACGATCACAATCATACGATCACAATCATACAATCACAATCATACCATCACAACCATACAATCACAATCATACGATGACAGTCATACAATTACTACTATACAATCATAATCATACAAAAACAATCATACAATCACAATCATACAATCACAATCATTCAATCACGATAATACAACCACAATCGTACAATCGCAATCGAACAATCACAACCATACGATCACAATCATACAATCACAATCATACAATCACAATCATACAATCACAATCATACAATCACAATACTACAGTCACCATTATACAATCACAATCATACAATCACAATGATATAATCACAATCATGCAATCACAATCACAATCACAATCATACAATCACAAGCATACAATCACAATACTACAGTCGCCATTATACAATCACAATCATACAATGACAATCATATAATCACAATCATACAATCACAATCATACAATCACAATCATACAATCAAAATCATGCAATCGCAATCATACGATGACAATCATCCGACCACAATCATCCAATCGCAATCGTACAATTACAATCATACAATCACAATCATAAAATCACAATCATACAATCACAATAATACAGTCACCATCACACAATCACAATCATACAATTACAATCTCCCAAATACAATCATACAATCACAATCATACAATCGCAGTCCTACTATCACAATCATGCAGTCAAAACCATACAATCACAATCATACAAAAACAATCATACAATCACAATGATACAATCACGATCATGCAATCACAATCATACAATCACAATCATACAATCACAATCGCACAACCACAATCAGACAATCACAATCATACAATCGCAATCATACAATCACAATCATACAATCACAATCATACAATCACAATCACACAATCACAGTCATACAATCACAATCATACAATCACAATCATACTATCACAATCATACAATCACAATCATACAATCACAGTCATACAATCACAATCATACAATCACAATCATACAAACGCAATCATACAATTACAATCTCCCAAATACAATCTCCCAAATACCATCATACAATCGCAATCATACAATCATAATCATACAATGACAATCATACAATCACAGTCATACAATCACAGTCACACAATCACAGTCATACAATCACAACCATACAACCACAATCAGACAATCACAATCATACAATCACAATCATACAATCACAATCGCACAACCACAATCAGACAATCACAATCATACAATCGCATTCATACAATCACAATCATACAATCACAATCATACAATCGCAATCATACAATCACAATCATACAATCACAATCATACAATCACAATCATACAAACACAATCATACAATCACAATCATACAATCACAATCATACAATCACAATCATACAATCAAAATCATACAATCGCAATCATACGATCACAATCATACGATCACAATCATACAATCACAATCATACCATCACAACCATACAATCACAATCATACGATGACAATCATACAATTACTACTATACAATCATAATCATACAAAAACAATCATACAATCACAATCATACAATCACAATCATGTAATCACAATAATACAATCACAATCATACAATCATAATCATACAATCACAATCATACAATTACAATCTCCCAAACACAATCATGCAATCACAATCATACAATCATAATCATACAATCACAATCATACTATCACAATCATTCAATCACGATAATACAACCACAATCGTACAATCGCAATCGAACAATCACAACCATACGATCACAATCATACAATCAAAATCATACAATCGCAATCATACCATCACAATCATACGATCACAATCATACAATCACAATCATACCATCACAACCATACAATCACAATCATACGATGACAGTCATACAATTACTACTATACAATCATAATCATACAAAAACAATCATACAATCACAATCATACAATCACAATCATTCAATCACGATAATACAACCACAATCGTACAATCGCAATCGAACAATCACAACCATACGATCACAACCATACAATCACAATCATACAATCACAATCATGCACTCGCAATCATACAATCACAATCATAATATCACAATCACACAATCACAATCATACAATCACAATCATACAATCACAATCATACAATCACAATAATAGAACCATAATTATACAACCACAATCAAACGATCACAATCATACAATCACAATCATACAATCACAATCATACAATCACAATCATACAATCACAATCATACAATCACAATACTACAGTCACCATTATACAATCACAATCATACAATCACAATGATATAATCACAATCATGCAATTACAATCACAATCACAATCATACAATCACAAGCATACAATCACAATACTACAGTCGCCATTATACAATCACAATCATACAATGACAATCATATAATCACAATCATACAATCACAATCATACAATCACAATCATACAATCACAGTCATACAATCACAATCATCCAATCACAATCATACAATCACAATCATACAATCAAAATCATGCAATCGCAATCATACGATGACAATCATCCGACCACAATCATCCAATCGCAATCGTACAATTACAATCATACAATCACAATCATAAAATCACAATCATACAATCACAATAATACAGTCACCATCACACAATCACAATCATACAATTACAATCTCCCAAATACAATCATACAATCACAATCATACAATCGCAGTCCTACTATCACAATCATGCAGTCAAAACCATACAATCACAATCATACAAAAACAATCATACAATCACAATGATACAATCACGATCATGCAATCACAATCATACAATCACAATCATACAATCACAATCGCACAACCACAATCAGACAATCACAATCATACAATCGCAATCATACAATCACAATCATACAATCACAATCATACAATCACAATCACACAATCACAGTCATACAATCACAATCATACAATCACAATCATACTATCACAATCATACAATCACAATCATACAATCACAGTCATACAATCACAATCATACAATCACAATCATACAAACGCAATCATACAATTACAATCTCCCAAATACAATCTCCCAAATACCATCATACAATCGCAATCATACAATCATAATCATACAATGACAATCATACAATCACAATCATACAATCACAGTCACACAATCACAGTCATACAATCACAACCATACAACCACAATCAGACAATCACAATCATACAATCACAATCATACAATCACAATCGCACAACCACAATCAGACAATCACAATCATACAATCGCATTCATACAATCACAATCATACAATCACAATCATACAATCGCAATCATACAATCACAATCATACAATCACAATCATACAATCACAATCATACAAACACAATCATACAATCACAATCATACAATCACAATCATACAATCACAATCATACAATCAAAATCATACAATCGCAATCATACGATCACAATCATACGATCACAATCATACAATCACAATCATACCATCACAACCATACAATCACAATCATACGATGACAATCATACAATTACTACTATACAATCATAATCATACAATCACAATCATACAATTACAATCTCCCAAACACAATCATGCAATCACAATCATACAATCATAATCATACAATCACAATCATACTATCACAATCATTCAATCACGATAATACAACCACAATCGTACAATCGCAATCGAACAATCACAACCATACGATCACAATCATACAATCACAATCATACAATCACAATCATGCACTCGCAATCATACAATCACAATCATAATATCACAATCACACAATCACAATCATACAATCACAATCATACAATCACAATCATACAATCACAATAATAGAACCATAATTATACAACCACAATCAAACGATCACAATCATACAATCACAATCATACAATCACAATCATACAATCACAATCATACAATCACATTCATACAATCACAATCATACAATCACAATACTACAGTCACCATTATACAATCACAATCATACAATCACAAAGATATAATCACAATCATGCAATCACAATCACAATCACAATCATACAATCACAAGCATACAATCACAATACTACAGTCGCCATTATACAATCACAATCATACAATGACAATCATATAATCACAATCATACAATCACAACGATACAATCACCATCATACAATCACAATCATACAATCACAGTCATACAATCACAATCATACAATCACAATCATACAATCACAATCATACAATCAAAATCATGCAATCGCAATCATACGATGACAATCATCCGACCACAATCATCCAATCGCAATCGTACAATTACAATCATACAATCACAATCATAAAATCAGAAACATACAATCACAATAATACAGTCACCATCACACAATGACAATCATACAATTACAATCTCCCAAATACAATCTCCCAAATACCATCATACAATCGCAATCATACAATCATAATCATACAATGACAATCATACAATCACAATCATACAATCACAATCATACAATCACAATCATACAATCACAATCGCACAACCACAATCAGACAATCACAAACATACAATCGCAATCATACAATCAGAATCATACAATCACAATCATACAATTACAATCACACAATCACAGTCATACAATCACAATCGTACAATCACAATCATACTATCACAATCATACAATCACAATCATACAATCACAATCATACAATCACAATCGCACAACCACAATCAGACAATCACAATCATACAATCGCATTCATACAATCACAATCATACAATCACAATCATACAATCACAGTCATACAATCATAATCATACAATCACAATCATACAATTACAATCTCCCAAACACAATCATGCAATCACAATCATACAATCATAATCATACAATCACAATCATACTATCACAATCATTCAATCACGATAATACAACCACAATCGTACAATCGCAATCGAACAATCACAACCATACGATCACAATCATACAATCACAATCATACAATCACAATCATGCACTCGCAATCATACAATCACAATCATAATATCACAATCACACAATCACAATCATACAATCGCAATCATACAATCACAATCATACAATCAAAATCATACAATCGCAATCATACGATCACAATCATACGATCACAATCATACAATCACAATCATACAATCACAATCATGCAATCACAATCATACAATCACATTCATACAATCGCAATCATACGATCACAATCATACGATGACAATCATACAATTACTACTATAGAATCATAATCATACAAAAACAATCATACAATCACAATCATACAATCACAATCATACAATCACAATAATACAATCACAATCATACAATCACAATCATACAATCACAATCATACAATCACAATCATACAATCACAACCATACAATCACAATCATAC
The DNA here is from genome assembly GCF_050947335.1 of Megachile rotundata. Classification (NCBI taxonomy): domain Eukaryota; kingdom Metazoa; phylum Arthropoda; class Insecta; order Hymenoptera; family Megachilidae; genus Megachile; species Megachile rotundata. The sequence continues at coordinate 1,621,806 of NW_027473337.1, read as the reverse complement.
AATCACAATACTACAGTCGCCATTATACAATCACAATCATACAATGACAATCATATAATCACAATCATACAATCACAATGATACAATCACAATCATACAATCACAATCATACAAACACAATCATACAATCATAATCATGCAATAACAATCATACAATCAAAATCATACAACCGCAATCATACGATCACAATCATACGATCACAATCATACAATCACAATCAAAGAATCACAATCATACAATCACAATCATACAATTACAATCATACAAAAACAATCATACAATCACAATCATACAATCACAATCATACAATCGCAATCATACAATTACAATCACCCAAATACAATCATACAATCACAATCATACAATCACAATAATACAATCGCAATCAAACAATCACAATCATACGATCGCAATCATACAACCACAATCATACACTCACAATCATTCAATCACAATCATACAATCACAATCATACAATCACAATGATATAATCACAATCATGCAATCACAATCACAATCACAATCATACAATCACAATCATACAATCACAATACTACAGTCGCCATTATACAATAACAATCATACAATGACAATCATATAATCACAATCATACGATCACAATGATACAATCACAATCATACAATCACAATCATACAAACACAATCATACAATCATAATCATGCAATAACAATCATACAATCAAAATCATACAACCGCAATCATACGATCACAATCATACGATCACAATCATACAATCACAATCAAAGAATCACAATCATACAATCACAATCACACAATCACAATCATACAATCACAATCATACAATCACAATCATACAATCACAATCATACAATCACAATCATATAATCACAATCATACAATCACAATCACACAATCACAATCATACAATCACAATCATACAATCACAATCATACAATCACAATCATATAATCACAATCACACTATCACAATGATACAATCACAATCATACAATCACAATCATACAATCACAATCGTACAATCACAATCATACAATCACAATCATACAATCACAATCATACAATCACAATCATACAATCACAATCATACAATCACAATCATACAATCACAATCATACAATCACAATCATACAATCACAATACTACAGTCACCATTATACAATCACAATCATACAATCACAATCATATAATCACAATCATACAATCACAATGATACAATCACCATCATACAATCACAATCATACAATCACAATCATACAGTAACAATCATACGATGACAATCATACAATTACTACTATACAATCACAATCATACGATCGCAATCATACAATCACAACCATACACTCACAATCATTCAATCACAATCATACAATCACAGTCATACAATCACAATCATACAATCACAATCATACAATCAAAATCATACAATCGCAATCATACGATCACAATCATACGATCACAATCATACAATCACAATCATACCATCACAACCATACAATCACAATCATACGATGACAGTCATACAATTACTACTATACAATCATAATCATACAAAAACAATCATACAATCACAATCATACAATCACAATCATTCAATCACGATAATACAACCACAATCGTACAATCGCAATCGAACAATCACAACCATACGATCACAACCATACAATCACAATCATACAATCACAATCATGCACTCGCAATCATACAATCACAATCATAATATCACAATCACACAATCACAATCATACAATCACAATCATACAATCACAATCATACAATCACAATCATACAATCACAATAATAGAACCATAATTATACAACCACAATCAAACGATCACAATCATACAATCACAATCATACAATCACAATCATACAATCACAATCATACAATCACAATCATACAATCACAATCATACAATCACAATACTACAGTCACCATTATACAATCACAATCATACAATCACAATGATATAATCACAATCATGCAATTACAATCACAATCACAATCATACAATCACAAGCATACAATCACAATACTACAGTCGCCATTATACAATCACAATCATACAATGACAATCATATAATCACAATCATACAATCACAATCATACAATCACAATCATACAATCACAGTCATACAATCACAATCATCCAATCACAATCATACAATCACAATCATACAATCAAAATCATGCAATCGCAATCATACGATGACAATCATCCGACCACAATCATCCAATCGCAATCGTACAATTACAATCATACAATCACAATCATAAAATCACAATCATACAATCACAATAATACAGTCACCATCACACAATCACAATCATACAATTACAATCTCCCAAATACAATCATACAATCACAATCATACAATCGCAGTCCTACTATCACAATCATGCAGTCAAAACCATACAATCACAATCATACAAAAACAATCATACAATCACAATGATACAATCACGATCATGCAATCACAATCATACAATCACAATCATACAATCACAATCGCACAACCACAATCAGACAATCACAATCATACAATCGCAATCATACAATCACAATCATACAATCACAATCATACAATCACAATCACACAATCACAGTCATACAATCACAATCATACAATCACAATCATACTATCACAATCATACAATCACAATCATACAATCACAGTCATACAATCACAATCATACAATCACAATCATACAAACGCAATCATACAATTACAATCTCCCAAATACAATCTCCCAAATACCATCATACAATCGCAATCATACAATCATAATCATACAATGACAATCATACAATCACAATCATACAATCACAGTCACACAATCACAGTCATACAATCACAACCATACAACCACAATCAGACAATCACAATCATACAATCACAATCATACAATCACAATCGCACAACCACAATCAGACAATCACAATCATACAATCGCATTCATACAATCACAATCATACAATCACAATCATACAATCGCAATCATACAATCACAATCATACAATCACAATCATACAATCACAATCATACAAACACAATCATACAATCACAATCATACAATCACAATCATACAATCACAATCATACAATCAAAATCATACAATCGCAATCATACGATCACAATCATACGATCACAATCATACAATCACAATCATACCATCACAACCATACAATCACAATCATACGATGACAATCATACAATTACTACTATACAATCATAATCATACAAAAACAATCATACAATCACAATCATACAATCACAATCATGTAATCACAATAATACAATCACAATCATACAATCATAATCATACAATCACAATCATACAATTACAATCTCCCAAACACAATCATGCAATCACAATCATACAATCATAATCATACAATCACAATCATACTATCACAATCATTCAATCACGATAATACAACCACAATCGTACAATCGCAATCGAACAATCACAACCATACGATCACAATCATACAATCACAATCATACAATCACAATCATGCACTCGCAATCATACAATCACAATCATAATATCACAATCACACAATCACAATCATACAATCACAATCATACAATCACAATCATACAATCACAATAATAGAACCATAATTATGCAACCACAATCAAACGATCACAATCATACAATCACAATCATACAATCACAATCATACAATCACAATCATACAATCACATTCATACAATCACAATCATACAATCACAATACTACAGTCACCATTATACAATCACAATCATACAATCACAATGATATAATCACAATCATGCAATCACAATCACAATCACAATCATACAATCACAAGCATACAATCACAATACTACAGTCGCCATTATACAATCACAATCATACAATGACAATCATATAATCACAATCATACAATCACAACGATACAATCACAATCATACAATCACAATCATACAATCACAGTCATACAATCACAATCATACAATCACAATCATACAATCACAATCATACAATCAAAATCATGCAATCGCAATCATACGATGACAATCATCCGACCACAATCATCCAATCGCAATCGTACAATTACAATCATACAATCACAATCATAAAATCAGAAACATACAATCACAATAATACAGTCACCATCACACAATGACAATCATACAATTACAATCTCCCAAATACAATCATACAATCACAATCATACAATAGCAGTCCTACTATCACAATCATGCAGTCAAAACCATACAATCACAATCATACAAAAACAATCATACAATCACAATGATACAATCACAATCATACAATCACAATCATACAATCACAATCATACAATCACAATCATACAATCACAATCGCACAACCACAATCAGACAATCACAAACATACAATCGCAATCATACAATCAGAATCATACAATCACAATCATACAATTACAATCACACAATCACAGCCATACAATCACAATCGTACAATCACAATCATACTATCACAATCATATAATCACAATCATACAATCACAATCATACAATCACAATCGCACAACCACAATCAGACAATCACAATCATACAATCGCATTCATACAATCACAATCATACAATCACAATCATACAATCACAGTCATACAATCATAATCATACAATCACAATCATACAATTACAATCTCCCAAACACAATCATGCAATCACAATCATACAATCATAATCATACAATCACAATCATACTATCACAATCATTCAATCACGATAATACAACCACAATCGTACAATCGCAATCGAACAATCACAACCATACGATCACAATCATACAATCACAATCATACAATCACAATCATGCACTCGCAATCATACAATCACAATCATAATATCACAATCACACAATCACAATCATACAATCGCAATCATACAATCACAATCATACAATCAAAATCATACAATCGCAATCATACGATCACAATCATACGATCACAATCATACAATCACAATCATACAATCACAATCATGCAATCACAATCATACAATCACATTCATACAATCGCAATCATACGATCACAATCATACGATGACAATCATACAATTACTACTATAGAATCATAATCATACAAAAACAATCATACAATCACAATCATACAATCACAATCATACAATCACAATAATACAATCACAATCATACAATCACAATCATACAATCACAATCATACAATCACAATCATACAATCACAACCATACAATCACAATCATACAATCACAATACTACAGTCGCCATTATACAATCACAATCATACAATGACAATCATATAATCACAATCATACAATCACAATGATACAATCACAATCATACAATCACAATCATACAAACACAATCATACAATCATAATCATGCAATAACAATCATACAATCAAAATCATACAACCGCAATCATACGATCACAATCATACGATCACAATCATACAATCACAATCAAAGAATCACAATCATACAATCACAATCATACAATTACAATCATACAAAAACAATCATACAATCACAATCATACAATCACAATCATACAATCGCAATCATACAATTACAATCACCCAAATACAATCATACAATCACAATCATACAATCACAATAATACAATCGCAATCAAACAATCACAATCATACGATCGCAATCATACAACCACAATCATACACTCACAATCATTCAATCACAATCATACAATCACAATCATACAATCACAATGATATAATCACAATCATGCAATCACAATCACAATCACAATCATACAATCACAATCATACAATCACAATACTACAGTCGCCATTATACAATAACAATCATACAATGACAATCATATAATCACAATCATACGATCACAATGATACAATCACAATCATACAATCACAATCATACAAACACAATCATACAATCATAATCATGCAATAACAATCATACAATCAAAATCATACAACCGCAATCATACGATCACAATCATACGATCACAATCATACAATCACAATCAAAGAATCACAATCATACAATCACAATCACACAATCACAATCATACAATCACAATCATACAATCACAATCATACAATCACAATCATACAATCACAATCATATAATCACAATCATACAATCACAATCACACAATCACAATCATACAATCACAATCATACAATCACAATCATACAATCACAATCATATAATCACAATCACACTATCACAATGATACAATCACAATCATACAATCACAATCATACAATCACAATCGTACAATCACAATCATACAATCACAATCATACAATCACAATCATACAATCACAATCATACAATCACAATCATACAATCACAATCATACAATCACAATCATACAATCACAATCATACAATCACAATACTACAGTCACCATTATACAATCACAATCATACAATCACAATCATATAATCACAATCATACAATCACAATGATACAATCACCATCATACAATCACAATCATACAATCACAATCATACAGTAACAATCATACGATGACAATCATACAATTACTACTATACAATCACAATCATACGATCGCAATCATACAATCACAACCATACACTCACAATCATTCAATCACAATCATACAATCACAGTCATACAATCACAATCATACAATCACAATCATACAATCAAAATCATACAATCGCAATCATACGATCACAATCATACGATCACAATCATACAATCACAATCATACCATCACAACCATACAATCACAATCATACGATGACAGTCATACAATTACTACTATACAATCATAATCATACAAAAACAATCATACAATCACAATCATACAATCACAATCATTCAATCACGATAATACAACCACAATCGTACAATCGCAATCGAACAATCACAACCATACGATCACAACCATACAATCACAATCATACAATCACAATCATGCACTCGCAATCATACAATCACAATCATAATATCACAATCACACAATCACAATCATACAATCACAATCATACAATCACAATCATACAATCACAATAATAGAACCATAATTATACAACCACAATCAAACGATCACAATCATACAATCACAATCATACAATCACAATCATACAATCACAATCATACAATCACAATCATACAATCACAATACTACAGTCACCATTATACAATCACAATCATACAATCACAATGATATAATCACAATCATGCAATTACAATCACAATCACAATCATACAATCACAAGCATACAATCACAATACTACAGTCGCCATTATACAATCACAATCATACAATGACAATCATATAATCACAATCATACAATCACAATCATACAATCACAATCATACAATCACAGTCATACAATCACAATCATCCAATCACAATCATACAATCACAATCATACAATCAAAATCATGCAATCGCAATCATACGATGACAATCATCCGACCACAATCATCCAATCGCAATCGTACAATTACAATCATACAATCACAATCATAAAATCACAATCATACAATCACAATAATACAGTCACCATCACACAATCACAATCATACAATTACAATCTCCCAAATACAATCATACAATCACAATCATACAATCGCAGTCCTACTATCACAATCATGCAGTCAAAACCATACAATCACAATCATACAAAAACAATCATACAATCACAATGATACAATCACGATCATGCAATCACAATCATACAATCACAATCATACAATCACAATCGCACAACCACAATCAGACAATCACAATCATACAATCGCAATCATACAATCACAATCATACAATCACAATCATACAATCACAATCACACAATCACAGTCATACAATCACAATCATACAATCACAATCATACTATCACAATCATACAATCACAATCATACAATCACAGTCATACAATCACAATCATACAATCACAATCATACAAACGCAATCATACAATTACAATCTCCCAAATACAATCTCCCAAATACCATCATACAATCGCAATCATACAATCATAATCATACAATGACAATCATACAATCACAATCATACAATCACAGTCACACAATCACAGTCATACAATCACAACCATACAACCACAATCAGACAATCACAATCATACAATCACAATCATACAATCACAATCGCACAACCACAATCAGACAATCACAATCATACAATCGCATTCATACAATCACAATCATACAATCACAATCATACAATCGCAATCATACAATCACAATCATACAATCACAATCATACAATCACAATCATACAAACACAATCATACAATCACAATCATACAATCACAATCATACAATCACAATCATACAATCAAAATCATACAATCGCAATCATACGATCACAATCATACGATCACAATCATACAATCACAATCATACCATCACAACCATACAATCACAATCATACGATGACAATCATACAATTACTACTATACAATCATAATCATACAAAAACAATCATACAATCACAATCATACAATCACAATCATGTAATCACAATAATACAATCACAATCATACAATCATAATCATACAATCACAATCATACAATTACAATCTCCCAAACACAATCATGCAATCACAATCATACAATCATAATCATACAATCACAATCATACTATCACAATCATTCAATCACGATAATACAACCACAATCGTACAATCGCAATCGAACAATCACAACCATACGATCACAATCATACAATCACAATCATACAATCACAATCATGCACTCGCAATCATACAATCACAATCATAATATCACAATCAGACAATCACAATCATACAATCACAATCATACAATCACAATCATACAATCACAATAATAGAACCATAATTATGCAACCACAATCAAACGATCACAATCATACAATCACAATCATACAATCACAATCATACAATCACAATCATACAATCACATTCATACAATCACAATCATACAATCACAATACTACAGTCACCATTATACAATCACAATCATACAATCACAATGATATAATCACAATCATGCAATCACAATCACAATCACAATCATACAATCACAAGCATACAATCACAATACTACAGTCGCCATTATACAATCACAATCATACAATGACAATCATATAATCACAATCATACAATCACAACGATACAATCACAATCATACAATCACAATCATACAATCACAGTCATACAATCACAATCATACAATCACAATCATACAATCACAATCATACAATCAAAATCATGCAATCGCAATCATACGATGACAATCATCCGACCACAATCATCCAATCGCAATCGTACAATTACAATCATACAATCACAATCATAAAATCAGAAACATACAATCACAATAATACAGTCACCATCACACAATGACAATCATACAATTACAATCTCCCAAATACAATCATACAATCACAATCATACAATAGCAGTCCTACTATCACAATCATGCAGTCAAAACCATACAATCACAATCATACAAAAACAATCATACAATCACAATGATACAATCACAATCATACAATCACAATCATACAATCACAATCATACAATCACAATCATACAATCACAATCGCACAACCACAATCAGACAATCACAAACATACAATCGCAATCATACAATCAGAATCATACAATCACAATCATACAATTACAATCACACAATCACAGTCATACAATCACAATCGTACAATCACAATCATACTATCACAATCATACAATCACAATCATACAATCACAATCATACAATCACAATCGCACAACCACAATCAGACAATCACAATCATACAATCGCATTCATACAATCACAATCATACAATCACAATCATACAATCACAGTCATACAATCATAATCATACAATCACAATCATACAATTACAATCTCCCAAACACAATCATGCAATCACAATCATACAATCATAATCATACAATCACAATCATACTATCACAATCATTCAATCACGATAATACAACCACAATCGTACAATCGCAATCGAACAATCACAACCATACGATCACAATCATACAATCACAATCATACAATCACAATCATGCACTCGCAATCATACAATCACAATCATAATATCACAATCACACAATCACAATCATACAATCGCAATCATACAATCACAATCATACAATCAAAATCATACAATCGCAATCATACGATCACACTTATACGATCACAATCATACAATCACAATCATACAATCACAATCATGCAATCACAATCATACAATCACATTCATACAATCACAATCATACGATCACAATCTTACGATGACAATCATACAATTACTACTATAGAATCATAATCATACAAAAACAATCATACAATCACAATCATACAATCACAATCATACAATCACAATAATACAATCACAATCATACAATCACAATCATACAATCACAATCATACAATCACAACCATACAATCACAATCATACAATCACAATACTACAGTCGCCATTATACAATCACAATCATACAATGACAATCATATAATCACAATCATACAATCACAATGATACAATCACAATCATACAATCACAATCATACAAACACAATCATACAATCATAATCATGCAATAACAATCATACAATCAAAATCATACAACCGCAATCATACGATCACAATCATACGATCACAATCATACAATCACAATCAAAGAATCACAATCATACAATCACAATCATACAATTACAATCATACAAAAACAATCATACAATCACAATCATACAATCACAATCATACAATCGCAATCATACAATTACAATCACCCAAATACAATCATACAATCACAATCATACAATCACAATAATACAATCGCAATCAAACAATCACAATCATACGATCGCAATCATACAACCACAATCATACACTCACAATCATTCAATCACAATCATACAATCACAATCATACAATCACAATGATATAATCACAATCATGCAATCACAATCACAATCACAATCATACAATCACAATCATACAATCACAATACTACAGTCGCCATTATACAATAACAATCATACAATGACAATCATATAATCACAATCATACGATCACAATGATACAATCACAATCATACAATCACAATCATACAAACACAATCATACAATCATAATCATGCAATAACAATCATACAATCAAAATCATACAACCGCAATCATACGATCACAATCATACGATCACAATCATACAATCACAATCAAAGAATCACAATCATACAATCACAATCACACAATCACAATCATACAATCACAATCATACAATCACAATCATACAATCACAATCATATAATCACAATCATACAATCACAATCACACAATCACAATCATACAATCACAATCATACAATCACAATCATACAATCACAATCATATAATCACAATCATACTATCACAATGATACAATCACAATCATACAATCACAATCATACAATCACAATCGTACAATCACAATCATACAATCACAATCATACAATCACAATCATACAATCACAATCATACAATCACAATCATACAATCACAATCATACAATCACAATCATACAATCACAATCATACAATCACAATCATACAATCACAATCATACAATCACAATACTACAGTCACCATTATACAATCACAATCATACAATCACAATCACATAATCACAATCATACAATCACAATGATACAATCACCATCATACAATCACAATCATACAATCACAATCATACAGTAACAATCATACGATGACAATCATACAATTACTACTATACAATCACAATCATACGATCGCAATCATACAATCACAACCATACACTCACAATCATTCAATCACAATCATACAATCACAGTCATACAATCACAATCATACAATCACAATCATACAATCGCAATCATACAATCACAACCATACAATCACAATCATACAATCACAATCATACAATCATAATCATACAATCACACTCATAAAATTGCAATCATACAATCGCAATCATACAATCACAATCATACCATCACAATCATACAGGCACAATCAAACAATCACTATCATACAATCACAATCATACAAAAACAATTTTACAATCACAATCATACAATCACAATCGTACAATCGCAGTCGAACAATGACAACCATACGATCACAATCATACAATCACAATCATATAATCACAATCATACACTCGCAATCTTACAATCACAATCATACAATCACTATCATACAATCACAATCATACAATCACAATCATACAATCACAATCATACAATCACAATCATACAATCGCAATCAAACAATCACAATCGGACGATCGCAATCATACGATCACAATCATAAACTCAGAATAATTCAATCACAATCATACAATCACAATCATACAATCACAATCATACAATCAAAATCATACAATCGCAATCATACGATCACAATCATACGATGACAATCATACAATTACTACTATACAATCACAATCATACAAATACAATCATACAATCACAATCATACTATAACAATCATACAATCAAAATCATACAATCACAATCATACAATCACAATCATACAATCACAATCATACAATCACAATCATACAATCACAATCATACAATCACAATCATACAATCACAATACTACAGTCACCATTATACAATCACAATCATACAATCACAATCATATAATCACAATCATACAATCACAATGATACAATCACCATCATTCAATCACAATCATACAATCACAATCATACAGTAACAATCATACGATGACAATCATACAATTACTACTATACAATCACAATCATACGATCGCAATCATAAAATCACAACCATACACTCACAATCATACAATCACAATCATACAATCACAATCATACAATCACAATCATACAATCACAATCATACAATCACAATCATACAATCACAATCATACAATCACAATCATACAATCACAATCATACAATCACAATCATACAATCACAATCATACAATCACAATCATACAATCACAATCATACAATCACAATCGTACAATCACAATCATACAATCACAATCATACAATCACAATCGTACAATCGCAGTCGAACAATGACAACCATACGATCACAATCATACAATCACAATCATATAATCACAATCATACACTCGCAATCTTACAATCACAATCATACAATCACAATCATACAATCACAATCATACAATCACAATCATACAATCACAATCATACAATCACAATCATACAATCACAATCATACAATCACAATCATACAATCACAATCATACAATCACAATCATACAATCACAATCATACAATCACAATCATACAATCACAATCATACAATCACAATCATACAATCACAATCATACAATCACAATCGTACAATCACAATCATACAATCACAATCATACAATCACAATCATACAATCACAATCGTACAATCGCAGTCGAACAATGACAACCATACGATCACAATCATACAATCACAATCATATAATCATAATCATACACTCGCAATCTTACAATCACAATCATACAATCACAATCATACAATCACAATCATACAATCACAATCATACAATCACAATCATACTATAACAATCATACAATCAAAATCATACAATCACAATCATACAATGACAATCATACAATCACAATCATACAATCACAACCATACGATCACAATCATACAATCACAATCATACAATCACAATCATACACTCGCAATCATACAATCACAATAATACAATCACAATCATACAATCACAATCATACAATCACAATCATACAATCACTATGATACAATCACAATCATACAATCACAATCATACAATCGCAATCAAACAATCACAATCAGACGATCGCAATCATACGATCACAATAATACACTCACAATCATTCAATCACAATCATACGATCACAATCACACAATCACAATCATACAATCGCAATCATACAATCACAATGATACAATCAAAATCATACAATCGCAATCATACGATCACAATCACACGATCACAATCATACAATCACAATCATACAATCACAATCATGCAATCACAATCATACAATCACATTCATACAATCACAATCATACGATCACAATCATACGATGACAATCATACAATTACTACTATACAATCATAATCATACAAAAACAATCATACAATCACAATCATACAATCACAATAATACAATCACAATCATACAATCACAATCATACAATCACAATCATACAATCACAACCATACAATCACAATCATACAATCACAATCATACAAACACAATCATACAATCATAATCATGCAATAGCAATCATACAATCAAAATCATACAACCGCAATCATACGATCACAATCATACGATCACAATCATACAATCACAATCAAAGAATCACAATCATACAATCACAATCATACAATTACAATCATACAAAAACAATCATACAATCACAATCATACAATCGCAATCATACAATTACAATCACCCAAATACAATCATACAATCACAATCATACAATCACAATAATACAATCGCAATCAAACAATCACAATCATACGATCGCAATCATACAATCACAATCATACACTCACAATCGTTCAATCACAATCATACAATCACAATCATACAATCACAATGATATAATCACAATCATGCAATCACAATCACAATCACAATCATACAATCACAATCATACAATCACAATACTACAGTCGCCATTATACAATAACAATCATACAATGACAATCATATAATCACAATCATACGATCACAATGATACAATCACAATCATACAATCACAATCATACAAACACAATCATACAATCATAATCATGCAATAACAATCATACAATCAAAATCATACAACCGCAATCATACGATCACAATCATACGATCACAATCATACAATCACAATCAAAGAATCACAATCATACAATCACAATCACACAATCACAATCATACAATCACAATCATACAATCACAATCATACAATCACAATCATATAATCACAATCATACAATCACAATCACACAATCACAATCATACAATCACAATCATACAATCACAATCATACAATCACAATCATACAATCACAATCATACTATCACAATGATACAATCACAATCATACGATCGCAATCATATAATCACAATCATACACTTACAATCATTCAATCACAATCATACAATCACAATCATACAATCACAATGATATAATCACAATCATGTAATCACAATCACAATCACAATCATACAATCACAATCATACAATCACAATACTACAGTCGCCATTATACAATCACAATCATACAATGACAATCATATAATCACAATCATACGGTCACAATGATACAATCACAATCATACAATCACAATCATACAAACACAATCATACAATCATAATCATGCAATAACAATCATACAATCAAAATCATACAACCGCAATCATACGATCACAATCATACGATCACAATCATACAATCACAATCAAAGAATCACAATCATACAATCACAATCATACAATCACAATCATACAAAAACAATCATACAATCACAATCATACAATCGTAATCATACAATTACAATCACCCAAATACAATCATACAATCACAATCATACAATCACAATAATACAATCACAATCATACAATCACAATACTACAGTCGCCATTATACAATCACAACGATACAATGACAATCATATAATCACAATCATACAATCACAATGATACAATCACAATCATACAATCACAATCATACAAACACAATCATACCATCATAACCATGCAGTAACAATCATACAATCAAAATCATACAACCGCAATCATACGATCACAATGATACGATCACAATCATACAATCACAATCAAAGAATCACAATCATAAAATCACAATCATACAATCACAATCATACAAAAACAATCATACAATCACAATCATACAATCGCAATCATACAATTACGATCACCCAAATACAATCATACAATCACAATCATACAATCACAATAATACAATCGCAATCAAACAATCACAAACATACGATCGCAATCATACAACCACAATCATACACTCACAATCATTCAATCACAATCATACAATCACAATCATACAAAAACAATCATACAATCACAATCATACAATCACAATCATACAATCACAATCATACAATCACAATCATACAATCACAATCATACAATCACAATCATACAATCACAATCATACAATCACAATCATACAATCACAATCATACAATCACAATACTACAGTCACCATTATACAATCACAATCATACAATCACAATCATATAATCACAATCATACAATCACAATGATACAATCACCATCATACAATCACAATCATACAATCACAATCATACAGTAACAATCATACGATGACAATCATACAATTACTACTATACAATCACAATCATACGATCGCAATCATACAATCACAACCATACACTCACAATCATTCAATCACAATCATACAATCACAGTCATACAATCACAATCATACAATCACAATCATACAATCGCAATCATACAATCACAACCATACAATCATAATCATATAATCACACTCATAAAATTGCAATCATACAATCGCAATCATACAATCACAATCATACCATCACAATCATACAGGCACAATCAAACAATCACTATCATACAATCACAATCATACAAAAACAATCATACAATCACAATCATACAATCACAATCGTACAATCGCAGTCGAACAATGACAACCATACGATCACAATCATACAATCACAATCATATAATCACAATCATACACTCGCAATCTTACAATCACAATCATTCAATCACTATCATACAATCACAATCATACAATCACAATCATACAATCAGAATCATACAATCGCAATCAAACAATCACAATCAGACGATCGCAATCATACGATCACAATCAGACGATCGCAATCATACGATCACAATCATACAATCAAAATCATACAATCGCAATCATACGATCACAATCATACGATGACAATCATACAATTACTACTATACAATCACAATCATACAAATACAATCATACAATCACAATCATACTATAACAATCATACAATCAAAATCATACAATCACAATCATACAATCACAATCATACAATCACAATCATACAATCACAATCATACAATCACAATCATACAATCACAATCATACAATCACAATCATACAATTACGATCACCCAAATACAATCATACAATCACAATCA
This sequence comes from Megachile rotundata, assembly GCF_050947335.1. Classification (NCBI taxonomy): domain Eukaryota; kingdom Metazoa; phylum Arthropoda; class Insecta; order Hymenoptera; family Megachilidae; genus Megachile; species Megachile rotundata. Next base: position 1,604,593 of record NW_027473337.1, on the reverse strand, counting down.
TACAATCACAATAATACAATCGCAATCAAACAATCACAAACATACGATCGCAGTCGAACAATGACAACCATACGATCACAATCATACAATCACAATCATATAATCACAATCATACACTCGCAATCTTACAATCACAATCATACAATCACTATCATACAATCACAATCATACAATCACAATCATACAATCACAAACATACAATCGCAATCAAACAATCACAATCAGACGATCGCAATCATACGGTCACAATCATAAACTCAGAATAATTCAATCACAATCATACAATCACAACCATACAATCACAATACTACAGTCGCCATTATACAATCACAATCATACAATGACAATCATATAATCACAATCATACAATCACAATGATACAATCACAATCATACAATCACAATCATACAAACACAATCATACAATCATAATCATGCAATAACAATCATACAATCAAAATCATACGACCGCAATCATACGATCACAATCATACGATCACAATCATACAATCACAATCAAAGAATCACAATCATACAATCACAATCATACAATTACAATCATACAAAAACAATCATAGAATCACAATCATACAATCGCAATCATACAATTACAATCACCCAAATACAATCATACAATCACAATCATACAATCACAATAATACAATCGCAATCAAACAATCACAATCATACGATCGCAATCATACAATCACAATCATACACTCACAATCATTCAATCACAATCATAAAATCACAATCATACAAAAACAATCATACAATCACAATCATGCAATCACAATCATACAATCAAAATCATACAATCGCAATCATACGATCACAGTCATACGATCACAATCATACAATCACAACCATACAATCACAATCATACGATGACAATCATACAATTACTACTATACAATCGTAATCATATAAAAACAATTGTACAATCACAATCATACAATCACAATCATATAATCACAATAATACAATCACAATCATACAATCACAATCATACAATCACAATCATACAATCACAATCATACAATCACAATCATACAATCACAATCATACAATCAAAATCATACAATCACAATCATACAATCACAATCATACTATCACAATCATTCAATCACGATAATACAATCACAATCGTTCAATCGCTATCGAACAATCACAACCATACGATCACAATCATACAATCACAATCATACAATCACAATCATGCACTCGCAATCATACAATCACAATCATACTATCACAATCACACAATCACAATCATACAATCACAATCATACAATCACAATCATACAATCACAATCATACAATCACAATCATACAATCACAATCATACAATCAAAATCATACAATCACAATCATACAATCACAATCATACTATCACAATCATTCAATCACGATAATACAATCACAATCGTTCAATCGCTATCGAACAATCACAACCATACGATCACAATCATACAATCACAATCATACAATCACAATCATGCACTCGCAATCATACAATCACAATCATACTATCACAATCACACAATCACAATCATACAATCACAATCATACAATCACAATCATACAATCACAATCATACAATCACAATCATACAATCACAATCATACAATCACAATCATACAATTACAATCATACAAAAACAATCATACAATCACAATCATACAATCGCAATCATACAATTACAATCACCCAAATACAATCATACAATCACAATCATACAATCACAATAATACAATCACAATCATACAATCACAATCATACAAAAACAATCATACAATCACAATCATGCAATCACAATCATACAATCAAAATCATACAATCGCAATCATACGATCACAGTCATACGATCACAATCATACAATCACAACCATACAATCACAATCATACGATGACAATCATACAATTACTACTATACAATCATAATCATATAAAAACAATCATACAATTACAATCATACAATCACAATCATATAATCACAATAATACAATCACAATCATACAATCACAATCATACAATCACAATCATACAATCACAATCATACAATCACAATCATACAATCACAATCACACAATCAAAATCATACAATCACAATCATACAATCACAATCATACTATCACAATCATTCAATCACGATAATACAATCACAATCGTTCAATCGCTATCGAACAATCACAACCATACGATCACAATCATACAATCACAATCATACAATCACAATCACGCACTCGCAATCATACAATCACAATCATACTATCACAATCACACAATCACAATCATATAATCACAATCATACAATCACAATCATACAATCACAATCATACAATCACAATCATACAATCACAATCATACAATCACAATCATACAATCACAATAATAGAACCATAATTATACAACCACAATCAAACGATCACAATCATACAATCACAATCATACAATCACAATCATACAATCACAATCATACAAACACAATCATACAATCATAATCATGCAGTAACAATCATACAATCAAAATCATACAACCGCAATCATACGATCACAATGATACGATCACAATCATACAATCACAATCAAAGAATCACAATCACACAATCACAATCATACAATCACAATCATACAAAAACAATCATACAATCACAATCATACAATCGCAATCATACAATTACAATCACCCAAATACAATCATACAATCACAATCATACAATCACAATAATACAATCGCAATCAAACAATCACAATCATACGATCGCAATCATACAACCACAATCATACACTCACAATCATTCAATCACAATCATACAATCACAATAAATACAAAAACAATCATACAATCACAATCATACAATCACAATCATACAATCACAATCATACAATCACAATCATACAATCACAATCATACAATCACAATACTACAGTCACCATTATACAATCACAATCATACAATCACAATCATATAATCACAATCATACAATCACAATGATACAATCACCATCATTCAATCACAATCATACAATCACAATCATACAGTAACAATCATACGATGACAATCATACAATTACTACTATACAATCACAATCATACGATCGCAATCATAAAATCACAACCATACACTCACAATCATACAATCACAATCATACAATCACAATCATACAATCACAATCATACAATCACAATCATACAATCACAATCATACAATCACAATCATACAATCACAATCATACAATCACAATCATACAATCACAATCATACAATCACAATCGTACAATCACAATCATACAATCACAATCATACAATCACAATCGTACAATCGCAGTCGAACAATGACAACCATACGATCACAATCATACAATCACAATCATATAATCACAATCATACACTCGCAATCTTACAATCACAATCATACAATCACAATCATACAATCACAATCATACAATCACAATCATACAATCACAATCATACAATCACAATCATACAATCACAATCATACAATCACAATCATACAATCACAATCATACAATCACAATCATACAATCACAATCATACAATCACAATCATACAATCACAATCATACAATCACAATCATACAATCACAATCATACAATCACAATCATACAATCACAATCGTACAATCACAATCATACAATCACAATCATACAATCACAATCGTACAATCGCAGTCGAACAATGACAACCATACGATCACAATCATACAATCACAATCATATAATCATAATCATACACTCGCAATCTTACAATCACAATCATACAATCACAATCATACAATCACAATCATACAATCACAATCATACAATCACAATCATACTATAACAATCATACAATCAAAATCATACAATCACAATCATACAATGACAATCATACAATCACAATCATACAATCACAACCATACGATCACAATCATACAATCACAATCATACAATCACAATCATACACTCGCAATCATACAATCACAATAATACAATCACAATCATACAATCACAATCATACAATCACAATCATACAATCACTATGATACAATCACAATCATACAATCACAATCATACAATCGCAATCAAACAATCACAATCAGACGATCGCAATCATACGATCACAATAATACACTCACAATCATTCAATCACAATCATACGATCACAATCACACAATCACAATCATACAATCGCAATCATACAATCACAATGATACAATCAAAATCATACAATCGCAATCATACGATCACAATCACACGATCACAATCATACAATCACAATCATACAATCACAATCATGCAATCACAATCATACAATCACATTCATACAATCACAATCATACGATCACAATCATACGATGACAATCATACAATTACTACTATACAATCATAATCATACAAAAACAATCAGACAATCACAATCATACAATCACAATAATACAATCACAATCATACAATCACAATCATACAATCACAATCATACAATCACAACCATACAATCACAATCATACAATCACAATCATACAAACACAATCATACAATCATAATCATGCAATAACAATCATACAATCAAAATCATACAACCGCAATCATACGATCACAATCATACGATCACAATCATACAATCACAATCAAAGAATCACAATCATACAATCACAATCATACAACTACAATCATACAAAAACAATCATACAATCACAATCATACAATCGCAATCATACAATTACAATCACCCAAATACAATCATACAATCACAATCATAAAATCACAATAATACAATCGCAATCAAACAATCACAATCATACGATCGCAATCATACAATCACAATCATACACTCACAATCGTTCAATCACAATCATACAATCACAATCATACAATCACAATGATATAATCACAATCATGCAATCACAATCACAATCACAATCATACAATCACAATCATACAATCACAATACTACAGTCGCCATTATACAATAACAATCATACAATGACAATCATATAATCACAATCATACGATCACAATGATACAATCACAATCATACAATCACAATCATACAAACACAATCATACAATCATAATCATGCAATAACAATCATACAATCAAAATCATACAACCGCAATCATACGATCACAATCATACGATCACAATCATACAATCACAATCAAAGAATCACAATCATACAATCACAATCACACAATCACAATCATACAATCACAATCATACAATCACAATCATACAATCACAATCATATAATCACAATCATACAATCACAATCACACAATCACAATCATACAATCACAATCATACAATCACAATCATACAATCACAATCATATAATCACAATCATACTATCACAATGATACAATCACAATCATACGATCGCAATCATATAATCACAATCATACACTTACAATCATTCAATCACAATCATACAATCACAATCATACAATCACAATGATATAATCACAATCATGTAATCACAATCACAATCACAATCATACAATCACAATCATACAATCACAATACTACAGTCGCCATTATACAATCACAATCATACAATGACAATCATATAATCACAATCATACGGTCACAATGATACAATCACAATCATACAATCACAATCATACAAACACAATCATACAATCATAATCATGCAATAACAATCATACAATCAAAATCATACAACCGCAATCATACGATCACAATCATACGATCACAATCATACAATCACAATCAAAGAATCACAATCATACAATCACAATCATACAATCACAATCATACAAAAACAATCATACAATCACAATCATACAATCGTAATCATACAATTACAATCACCCAAATACAATCATACAATCACAATCATACAATCACAATAATACAATCACAATCATACAATCACAATACTACAGTCGCCATTATACAATCACAACGATACAATGACAATCATATAATCACAATCATACAATCACAATGATACAATCACAATCATACAATCACAATCATACAAACACAATCATACCATCATAACCATGCAGTAACAATCATACAATCAAAATCATACAACCGCAATCATACGATCACAATGATACGATCACAATCATACAATCACAATCAAAGAATCACAATCATAAAATCACAATCATACAATCACAATCATACAAAAACAATCATACAATCACAATCATACAATCGCAATCATACAATTACGATCACCCAAATACAATCATACAATCACAATCATACAATCACAATAATACAATCGCAATCAAACAATCACAAACATACGATCGCAATCATACAACCACAATCATACACTCACAATCATTCAATCACAATCATACAATCACAATCATACAAAAACAATCATACAATCACAATCATACAATCACAATCATACAATCACAATCATACAATCACAATCATACAATCACAATCATACAATCACAATCATACAATCACAATCATACAATCACAATACTACAGTCACCATTATACAATCACAATCATACAATCACAATCATATAATCACAATCATACAATCACAATGATACAATCACCATCATACAATCACAATCATACAATCACAATCATACAGTAACAATCATACGATGACAATCATACAATTACTACTATACAATCACAATCATACGATCGCAATCATACAATCACAACCATACACTCACAATCATTCAATCACAATCATACAATCACAGTCATACAATCACAATCATACAATCACAATCATACAATCGCAATCATACAATCACAACCATACAATCATAATCATATAATCACACTCATAAAATTGCAATCATACAATCGCAATCATACAATCACAATCATACCATCACAATCATACAGGCACAATCAAACAATCACTATCATACAATCACAATCATACAAAAACAATCATACAATCACAATCATACAATCACAATCGTACAATCGCAGTCGAACAATGACAACCATACGATCACAATCATACAATCACAATCATATAATCACAATCATACACTCGCAATCTTACAATCACAATCATTCAATCACTATCATACAATCACAATCATACAATCACAATCATACAATCACAATCATACAATCGCAATCAAACAATCACAATCAGACGATCGCAATCATACGATCACAATCAGACGATCGCAATCATACGATCACAATCATACAATCAAAATCATACAATCGCAATCATACGATCACAATCATACGATGACAATCATACAATTACTACTATACAATTACAATCATACAAATACAATCATACAATCACAATCATACTATAACAATCATACAATCAAAATCATACAATCACAATCATACAATCACAATCATACAATCACAATCATACAATCACAATCATACAATCACAATCATACAATCACAATCATACAATTACGATCACCCAAATACAATCATACAATCACAATCATACAATCACAATAATACAATCGCAATCAAACAATCACAAACATACGATCGCAGTCGAACAATGACAACCATACGATCACAATCATACAATCACAATCATATAATCACAATCATACACTCGCAATCTTACAATCACAATCATACAATCACTATCATACAATCACAATCATACAATCACAATCATACAATCACAAACATACAATCGCAATCAAACAATCACAATCAGACGATCGCAATCATACGGTCACAATCATAAACTCAGAATAATTCAATCACAATCATACAATCACAACCATACAATCACAATACTACAGTCGCCATTATACAATCACAATCATACAATGACAATCATATAATCACAATCATACAATCACAATGATACAATCACAATCATACAATCACAATCATACAAACACAATCATACAATCATAATCATGCAATAACAATCATACAATCAAAATCATACAACCGCAATCATACGATCACAATCATACGATCACAATCATACAATCACAATCAAAGAATCACAATCATACAATCACAATCATACAATTACAATCATACAAAAACAATCATAGAATCACAATCATACAATCGCAATCATACAATTACAATCACCCAAATACAATCATACAATCACAATCATACAATCACAATAATACAATCGCAATCAAACAATCACAATCATACGATCGCAATCATACAATCACAATCATACACTCACAATCATTCAATCACAATCATAAAATCACAATCATACAAAAACAATCATACAATCACAATCATGCAATCACAATCATACAATCAAAATCATACAATCGCAATCATACGATCACAGTCATACGATCACAATCATACAATCACAACCATACAATCACAATCATACGATGACAATCATACAATTACTACTATACAATCGTAATCATATAAAAACAATCGTACAATCACAATCATACAATCACAATCATATAATCACAATAATACAATCACAATCATACAATCACAATCATACAATCACAATCATACAATCACAATCATACAATCACAATCATACAATCACAATCATACAATCAAAATCATACAATCACAATCATACAATCACAATCATACTATCACAATCATTCAATCACGATAATACAATCACAATCGTTCAATCGCTATCGAACAATCACAACCATACGATCACAATCATACAATCACAATCATACAATCACAATCATGCACTCGCAATCATACAATCACAATCATACTATCACAATCACACAATCACAATCATACAATCACAATCATACAATCACAATCATACAATCACAATCATACAATCACAATCATACAATCACAATCATACAATCAAAATCATACAATCACAATCATACAATCACAATCATACTATCACAATCATTCAATCACGATAATACAATCACAATCGTTCAATCGCTATCGAACAATCACAACCATACGATCACAATCATACAATCACAATCATACAATCACAATCATGCACTCGCAATCATACAATCACAATCATACTATCACAATCACACAATCACAATCATATAATCACAATCATACAATCACAATCATACAATCACAATCATACAATCACAATAATAGCACCATAATTATACAACCACAATCAAACGATCACAATCATACAATCACAATCATACAATCACAATCATACAATCACAATCATACAATTACAATCATACAAAAACAATCATACAATCACAATCATACAATCGCAATCATACAATTACAATCACCCAAATACAATCATACAATCACAATCATACAATCACAATAATACAATCACAATCATACAATCACAATCATACAAAAACAATCATACAATCACAATCATGCAATCACAATCATACAATCAAAATCATACAATCGCAATCATACGATCACAGTCATACGATCACAATCATACAACCACAACCATACAATCACAATCATACGATGACAATCATACAATTACTACTATACAATCATAATCATATAAAAACAATCATACAATTACAATCATACAATCACAATCATATAATCACAATAATACAATCACAATCATACAATCACAATCATACAATCACAATCATACAATCACAATCATACAATCACAATCATACAATCACAATCACACAATCAAAATCATACAATCACAATCATACAATCACAATCATACTATCACAATCATTCAATCACGATAATACAATCACAATCGTTCAATCGCTATCGAACAATCACAACCATACGATCACAATCATACAATCACAATCATACAATCACAATCACGCACTCGCAATCATACAATCACAATCATACTATCACAATCACACAATCACAATCATATAATCACAATCATACAATCACAATCATACAATCACAATCATACAATCACAATCATACAATCACAATAATAGAACCATAATTATACAACCACAATCAAACGATCACAATCATACAATCACAATCATACAATCACAATCATACAATCACAATCATACAAACACAATCATACAATCATAATCATGCAGTAACAATCATACAATCAAAATCATACAACCGCAATCATACGATCACAATGATACGATCACAATCATACAATCACAATCAAAGAATCACAATCACACAATCACAATCATACAATCACAATCATACAAAAACAATCATACAATCACAATCATACAATCGCAATCATACAATTACAATCACCCAAATACAATCATACAATCACAATCATACAATCACAATAATACAATCGCAATCAAACAATCACAATCATACGATCGCAATCATACAACCACAATCATACACTCACAATCATTCAATCACAATCATACAATCACAATAAATACAAAAACAATCATACAATCACAATCATACAATCACAATCATACAATCACAATCATACAATCACAATACTACAGTCGCAATTATACAATCACAATGATACAATGACAATCATATAATCACAATCATACAATCACAATGATACAATCACAATCATACAATCACAATCATACAAACACAATCATACAATCATAATCATGCAGTAACAATCATACAATCAAAATCATACAACCGCAATCATACGATCACAATGATACGATCACAATCATACAATCACAATCAAAGAATCACAATCATATAATCACAATCATACAATCACAATGATACAATCACAATCATACAATCACAATCATACAAACACAATCATACAATCATAATCATGCAGTAACAATCATACAATCAAAATCATACAACCGCAATCATACGATCACAATGATACGATCACAATCATACAATCACAATCAAAGAATCACAATCGTAAAATCACAATCATACAATCACAATCATACAAAAACAATCATACAATCACAATCATACAATCGCAGTCATACAATTACAATCACCCAAATACAATCATACAATCACAATCATACAATCACAATAATACAATCGCAATCAAACAATCACAATCATACGATCGCAATCATACAACCACAATCATACACTCACAATCATTCAATCACAATCATACAATCACAATCATACAAAAACAATCATACAATCACAATCATACAATCACAATCATACAATCACAATCATACAATCACAATCATACAATCACAATCATACAATCACAATCATGCAATCACAATCATACAATCACAATCATACAATCGCAATCAAACAATCACAATCATACGATCGCAATCATACAATCACAATCATACACTCACAATCATTCAATCACAATCATACAATCACAATCATACATAAACAGTCATACAATCACAATCATGAAATCACAATCATACAATCACAATCATACAATCACAATCATACAATTACAATCATACAATCACAATCATACAATCGCAATCATACAATCACAATCATACAATCACAATCATACAATCACAATCATACAATCACAATCATACAATCACAATCATACAATCACAATCATACAATCACAATACTACAGTCGCCATTATCCAATCACAATCATACAATCACAATCATACAATCACAATCATACAATCACAATCATACAATCACAATCATAAAGTCACAATCATACAATCACAATCATACAATCACAATCATACAATCACAATCATACAATCACAATCATACAATCACAATCATACAATCACAATCATACAATCACAAACATACAATCACAATCATACAATCACAATCATACAATCACAATCATACAATCACAATCATACAATCACAATCATACAATCACAATCATACAATCACAATCATACAATCACAATCATACAATCACAATCATACGATCGCAATCATACAATCACAACCATACACTCACAATCATTCAATCACAATCATACAATCACAGTCATACAATCACAATCATACAATCACAATCATACAATCGCAATCAAACAATCACAATCAGACGATCGCAATCATACGATCACAATCATAAACTCAGAATAATTCAATCACAATCATACAATCACAATCATACAATCACAATCATACAATCACAATACTACAGTCACCATTATACAATCACAATCATACAATCACAATCATATAATCACAATCATACAATCACAATGATACAATCACCATCATACAATCACAATCATACAATCACAATCATACAGTAACAATCATACGATGACAATCATACAATTACTACTATACAATCACAATCATACGATCGCAATCATACAATCACAACCATACACTCACAATCATTCAATCACAATCATACAATCACAGTCATACAATCACAATCATACAATCACAATCATACAATCGCAATCATACAATCACAACCATACAATCATAATCATATAATCACACTCATAAAATTGCAATCATACAATCGCAATCATACAATCACAATCATACCATCACAATCATACAGGCACAATCAAACAATCACTATCATACAATCACAATCATACAAAAACAATCATACAATCACAATCATACAATCACAATCGTACAATCGCAGTCGAACAATGACAACCATACGATCACAATCATACAATCACAATCATATAATCACAATCATACACTCGCAATCTTACAATCACAATCATTCAATCACTATCATACAATCACAATCATACAATCACAATCATACAATCACAATCATACAATCGCAATCAAACAATCACAATCAGACGATCGCAATCATACGATCACAATCAGACGATCGCAATCATACGATCACAATCATACAATCAAAATCATACAATCGCAATCATACGATCACAATCATACGATGACAATCATACAATTACTACTATACAATTACAATCATACAAATACAATCATACAATCACAATCATACTATAACAATCATACAATCAAAATCATACAATCACAATCATACAATCACAATCATACAATCACAATCATACAATCACAATCATACAATCACAATCATACAATCACAATCATACAATTACGATCACCCAAATACAATCATACAATCACAATCATACAATCACAATAATACAATCGCAATCAAACAATCACAAACATACGATCGCAGTCGAACAATGACAACCATACGATCACAATCATACAATCACAATCATATAATCACAATCATACACTCGCAATCTTACAATCACAATCATACAATCACTATCATACAATCACAATCATACAATCACAATCATACAATCACAAACATACAATCGCAATCAAACAATCACAATCAGACGATCGCAATCATACGGTCACAATCATAAACTCAGAATAATTCAATCACAATCATACAATCACAACCATACAATCACAATACTACAGTCGCCATTATACAATCACAATCATACAATGACAATCATATAATCACAATCATACAATCACAATGATACAATCACAATCATACAATCACAATCATACAAACACAATCATACAATCATAATCATGCAATAACAATCATACAATCAAAATCATACAACCGCAATCATACGATCACAATCATACGATCACAATCATACAATCACAATCAAAGAATCACAATCATACAATCACAATCATACAATTACAATCATACAAAAACAATCATAGAATCACAATCATACAATCGCAATCATACAATTACAATCACCCAAATACAATCATACAATCACAATCATACAATCACAATAATACAATCGCAATCAAACAATCACAATCATACGATCGCAATCATACAATCACAATCATACACTCACAATCATTCAATCACAATCATAAAATCACAATCATACAAAAACAATCATACAATCACAATCATGCAATCACAATCATACAATCAAAATCATACAATCGCAATCATACGATCACAGTCATACGATCACAATCATACAATCACAACCATACAATCACAATCATACGATGACAATCATACAATTACTACTATACAATCGTAATCATATAAAAACAATCGTACAATCACAATCATACAATCACAATCATATAATCACAATAATACAATCACAATCATACAATCACAATCATACAATCACAATCATACAATCACAATCATACAATCACAATCATACAATCACAATCATACAATCAAAATCATACAATCAAAATCATACAATCACAATCATACAATCACAATCATACTATCACAATCATTCAATCACGATAATACAATCACAATCGTTCAATCGCTATCGAACAATCACAACCATACGATCACAATCATACAATCACAATCATACAATCACAATCATGCACTCGCAATCATACAATCACAATCATACTATCACAATCACACAATCACAATCATACAATCACAATCATACAATCACAATCATACAATCACAATCATACAATCACAATCATACAATCACAATCATACAATCAAAATCATACAATCACAATCATACAATCACAATCATACTATCACAATCATTCAATCACGATAATACAATCACAATCGTTCAATCGCTATCGAACAATCACAACCATACGATCACAATCATACAATCACAATCATACAATCACAATCATGCACTCGCAATCATACAATCACAATCATACTATCACAATCACACAATCACAATCATATAATCACAATCATACAATCACAATCATACAATCACAATCATACAATCACAATAATAGCACCATAATTATACAACCACAATCAAACGATCACAATCATACAATCACAATCATACAATCACAATCATACAATCACAATCATACAATTACAATCATACAAAAACAATCATACAATCACAATCATACAATCGCAATCATACAATTACAATCACCCAAATACAATCATACAATCACAATCATACAATCACAATAATACAATCACAATCATACAATCACAATCATACAAAAACAATCATACAATCACAATCATGCAATCACAATCATACAATCAAAATCATACAATCGCAATCATACGATCACAGTCATACGATCACAATCATACAATCACAACCATACAATCACAATCATACGATGACAATCATACAATTACTACTATACAATCATAATCATATAAAAACAATCATACAATTACAATCATACAATCACAATCATATAATCACAATAATACAATCACAATCATACAATCACAATCATACAATCACAATCATACAATCACAATCATACAATCACAATCACACAATCAAAATCATACAATCACAATCATACAATCACAATCATACTATCACAATCATTCAATCACGATAATACAATCACAATCGTTCAATCGCTATCGAACAATCACAACCATACGATCACAATCATACAATCACAATCATACAATCACAATCACGCACTCGCAATCATACAATCACAATCATACTATCACAATCACACAATCACAATCATATAATCACAATCATACAATCACAATCATACAATCACAATCATACAATCACAATCATACAATCACAATAATAGAACCATAATTATACAACCACAATCAAACGATCACAATCATACAATCACAATCATACAATCACAATCATACAATCACAATCATACAAACACAATCATACAATCATAATCATGCAGTAACAATCATACAATCAAAATCATACAACCGCAATCATACGATCACAATGATACGATCACAATCATACAATCACAATCAAAGAATCACAATCACACAATCACAATCATACAATCACAATCATACAAAAACAATCATACAATCACAATCATACAATCGCAATCATACAATTACAATCACCCAAATACAATCATACAATCACAATCATACAATCACAATAATACAATCGCAATCAAACAATCACAATCATACGATCGCAATCATACAACCACAATCATACACTCACAATCATTCAATCACAATCATACAATCACAATAAATACAAAAACAATCATACAATCACAATCATACAATCACAATCATACAATCACAATCATACAATCACAATACTACAGTCGCAATTATACAATCACAATGATACAATGACAATCATATAATCACAATCATACAATCACAATGATACAATCACAATCATACAATCACAATCATACAAACACAATCATACAATCATAATCATGCAGTAACAATCATACAATCAAAATCATACAACCGCAATCATACGATCACAATGATACGATCACAATCATACAATCACAATCAAAGAATCACAATCATATAATCACAATCATACAATCACAATGATACAATCACAATCATACAATCACAATCATACAAACACAATCATACAATCATAATCATGCAGTAACAATCATACAATCAAAATCATACAACCGCAATCATACGATCACAATGATACGATCACAATCATACAATCACAATCAAAGAATCACAATCATAAAATCACAATCATACAATCACAATCATACAAAAACAATCATACAATCACAATCATACAATCGCAGTCATACAATTACAATCACCCAAATACAATCATACAATCACAATCATACAATCACAATAATACAATCGCAATCAAACAATCACAATCATACGATCGCAATCATACAACCACAATCATACACTCACAATCATTCAATCACAATCATACAATCACAATCATACAAAAACAATCATACAATCACAATCATACAATCACAATCATACAATCACAATCATACAATCACAATCATACAATCACAATCATACAATCACAATCATGCAATCACAATCATACAATCACAATCATACAATCGCAATCAAACAATCACAATCATACGATCGCAATCATACAATCACAATCATACACTCACAATCATTCAATCACAATCATACAATCACAATCATACATAAACAGTCATACAATCACAATCATGAAATCACAATCATACAATCACAATCATACAATCACAATCATACAATTACAATCATACAATCACAATCATACAATCGCAATCATACAATCACAATCATACAATCACAATCATACAATCACAATCATACAACCACAATCATACAATCACAATCATACAATCACAATCATACAATCACAATACTACAGTCGCCATTATCCAATCACAATCATACAATCACAATCATACAATCACAATCATACAATCACAATCATACAACCACAATCATACAATCACAATCATACAATCACAATCATACAATCACAATACTACAGTCGCCATTATCCAATCACAATCATACAATCACAATCATACAATCACAATCATACAATCACAATCATACAATCACAATCATAAAGTCACAATCATACAATCACAATCATACAATCACAATCATACAATCACAATTATACAATCACAATCATACAATCACAATCATACAATCACAAACATACAATCACAATCATACAATCACAATCATACAATCACAATCATACAATCACAATCATACAATCACAATCATACAATCACAATCATACAATCACAATCATACAATCACAATCATACAATCACAATCATACAATCACAATCATACGATCGCAATCATACAATCACAACCATACACTCACAATCATTCAATCACAATCATACAATCACAGTCATACAATCACAATCATACAATCACAATCATACAATCGCAATCAAACAATCACAATCAGACGATCGCAATCATACGATCACAATCATAAACTCAGAATAATTCAATCACAATCATACAATCACAATCATACAATCACAATCATACAATCACAATCATACAATCAAAATCATACAATCGCAATCATACGATCACAATCATACGATGACAATCATACTATAACAATCATACAATCAAAATCATACAATCACAATCATACAATCACAATCATACAATCACAATCATACAATCACAATCATACAATCACAATAATACAATCACAATCATACAATCACAATACTACAGTCTCCATTATACAATCACAATGATACAATGACAATCATATAATCACAATCATACAATCACAATGATACAATCACAATCATACAATCACAATCATACAAACACAATCATACAATCATAATCATGCAGTAACAATCATACAATCAAAATCATACAACCGCAATCATACGATCACAATGATACGATCGCAATCATACAATCACAATCAAAGAATCACAATCATAAAATCACAATCATACAATCACAATCATACAAAAACAATCATACAATCACAATCATACAATCGCAGTCATACAATTACAATCACCCAAATACAATCATACAATCACAATCATACAATCACAATAATACAATCGCAATCAAACAATCACAATCATACGATCGCAATCATACAATCACAATCATACACTCACAATCATTCAATCACAATCATACAATCACAATCATACATAAACAGTCATACAATCACAATCATGAAATCACAATCATACAATCACAATCATACAATCACAATCATACAATTACAATCATACAATCACAATCATACAATCGCAATCATACAATCACAATCATACAATCACAATCACACAATCACAATCATACAATCACAATCATACAATCACAATCATACAATCACAATCATACAATCACAATCATACAATCACAATACTACAGTCGCCATTATCCAATCACAATCATACAATCACAATCATACAATCACAATCATACAATCACAATCATACAATCACAATCATACAATCACAATCATAAAGTCACAATCATACAATCACAATCATACAATCACAATCATACAATCACAATCATACAATCACAATCATACAATCACAATCATACAATCACAATCATACAATCACAAACATACAATCACAATCATACAATCACAATCATACAATCACAATCATACAATCACAATCATACAATCACAATCATACAATCACAATCATACAATCACAATCATACAATCACAATCATACGATCGCAATCATACAATCACAACCATACACTCACAATCATTCAATCACAATCATACAATCACAGTCATACAATCACAGTCATACAATCACAATCATACAATCACAATCATACAATCACAATCATACAATCACAATACTACAGTCGCCATTATCCAATCACAATCATACAATCACAATCATACAATCACAATCATACAATCACAGTCTTACAATCACAATCATACAATCACTATCATACAATCACAATCATACAATCACAATCATACAATCACAATCATACAATCGCAATCAAACAATCACAATCAGACGATCGCAATCATACGATCACAATCATAAACTCAGAATAATTCAATCACAATCATACAATCACAATCATACAATCACAACCATACAATCACAATCATACAATCAAAATCATACAATCGCAATCATACGATCACAATCATACGATGACAATCATACTATAACAATCATACAATCAAAATCATACAATCACAATCATACAAAAACAATCATACAATCACAATCATACAATCACAATCATACAATCACAATCATACAATCACAATCATACAATCACAATCATACAATCACAATCATACAATCACAATCATACAATCACAATCATACAATCACAATACTACAGTCACCATTATACAATCACAATCATACAATCACAATCATATAATCACAATCATACAATCACAATGATACAATCACCATCATACAATCACAATCATACAATCACAATCATACAGTAACAATCATACGATGACAATCATACAATTACTACTATACAATCACAATCATACGATCGCAATCATACAATCACAACCATACACTCACAATCATTCAATCACAATCATACAATCACAGTCATACAATCACAATCATACAATCACAATCATACAATCGCAATCATACAATCACAACCATACAATCATAATCATATAATCACACTCATAAAATTGCAATCATACAATCGCAATCATACAATCACAATCATACCATCACAATCATACAGGCACAATCAAACAATCACTATCATACAATCACAATCATACAAAAACAATCATACAATCACAATCATACAATCACAATCGTACAATCGCAGTCGAACAATGACAACCATACGATCACAATCATACAATCACAATCATATAATCACAATCATACACTCGCAATCTTACAATCACAATCATACAATCACTATCATACAATCACAATCATACAATCACAATCATACAATCACAATCATACAATCGCAATCAAACAATCACAATCAGACGATCGCAATCATACGATCACAATCAGACGATCGCAATCATACGATCACAATCATACAATCAAAATCATACAATCGCAATCATACGATCACAATCATACGATGACAATCATACAATTACTACTATACAATCACAATCATACAAATACAATCATACAATCACAATCATACTATAACAATCATACAATCAAAATCATACAATCACAATCATACAATCACAATCATACAATCACAATCATACAATCACAATCATACAATCACAATCATACAATCACAATCATACAATCACAATCATACAATTACGATCACCCAAATACAATCATACAATCACAATCATACAATCACAATAATACAATCGCAATCAAACAATCACAAACATACGATCGCAGTCGAACAATGACAACCATACGATCACAATCATACAATCACAATCATATAATCACAATCATACACTCGCAATCTCACAATCACAATCATACAATCACTATCATACAATCACAATCATACAATCACAATCATACAATCACAAACATACAATCGCAATCAAACAATCACAATCAGACGATCGCAATCATACGGTCACAATCATAAACTCAGAATAATTCAATCACAATCATACAATCACAACCATACAATCACAATACTACAGTCGCCATTATACAATCACAATCATACAATGACAATCATATAATCACAATCATACAATCACAATGATACAATCACAATCATACAATCACAATCATACAAACACAATCATACAATCATAATCATGCAATAACAATCATACAATCAAAATCATACAACCGCAATCATACGATCACAATCATACGATCACAATCATACAATCACAATCAAAGAATCACAATCATACAATCACAATCATACAATTACAATCATACAAAAACAATCATAGAATCACAATCATACAATCGCAATCATACAATTACAATCACCCAAATACAATCATACAATCACAATCATACAATCACAATAATACAATCGCAATCAAACAATCACAATCATACGATCGCAATCATACAACCACAATCATACACTCACAATCATTCAATCACAATCATACAATCACAATCATACAAAAACAATCATACAATCACAATCATGCAATCACAATCATACAATCAAAATCATACAATCGCAATCATACGATCACAGTCATACGATCACAATCATACAATCACAACCATACAATCACAATCATACGATGACAATCATACAATTACTACTATACAATCGTAATCATATAAAAACAATCGTACAATCACAATCATACAATCACAATCATATAATCACAATAATACAATCACAATCATACAATCACAATCATACAATCACAATCATACAATCACAATCATACAATCACAATCATACAATCACAATCATACAATCAAAATCATACAATCACAATCATACAATCACAATCATACTATCACAATCATTCAATCACGATAATACAATCACAATCGTTCAATCGCTATCGAACAATCACAACCATACGATCACAATCATACAATCACAATCATACAATCACAATCATGCACTCGCAATCATACAATCACAATCATACTATCACAATCACACAATCACAATCATACAATCACAATCATACAATCACAATCATACAATCACAATCATACAATCACAATCATACAATCACAATCATACAATCAAAATCATACAATCACAATCATACAATCACAATCATACTATCACAATCATTCAATCACGATAATACAATCACAATCGTTCAATCGCTATCGAACAATCACAACCATACGATCACAATCATACAATCACAATCATACAATCACAATCATGCACTCGCAATCATACAATCACAATCATACTATCACAATCACACAATCACAATCATATAATCACAATCATACAATCACAATCATACAATCACAATCATACAATCACAATAATAGAACCATAATTATACAACCACAATCAAACGATCACAATCATACAATCACAATCATACAATCACAATCATACAATCACAATCATACAATTACAATCATACAAAAACAATCATACAATCACAATCATACAATCGCAATCATACAATTACAATCACCCAAATACAATCATACAATCACAATCATACAATCACAATAATACAATCACAATCATACAATCACAATCATACAAAAACAATCATACAATCACAATCATGCAATCACAATCATACAATCAAAATCATACAACCGCAATCATACGATCACAATGATACGATCGCAATCATACAATCACAATCAAAGAATCACAATCATAAAATCACAATCATACAATCACAATCATACAAAAACAATCATACAATCACAATCATACAATCGCAGTCATACAATTACAATCACCCAAATACAATCATACAATCACAATCATACAATCACAATAATACAATCGCAATCAAACAATCACAATCATACGATCGCAATCATACAACCACAATCATACACTCACAATCATTCAATCACAATCATACAATCACAATCATACAAAAACAATCATACAATCACAATCATACAATCACAATCATACAATCACAATCATACAATCACAATCATACAATCACAATCATACAATCACAATCATACAATCACAATCATACAATCACAATCATACAATCACAATCATACAATCGCAATCAAACAATCACAATCATACGATCGCAATCATACAATCACAATCATACACTCACAATCATTCAATCACAATCATACAATCACAATCATACATAAACAGTCATACAATCACAATCATGAAATCACAATCATACAATCACAATCATACAATCACAATCATACAATTACAATCATACAATCACAATCATACAATCGCAATCATACAATCACAATCATACAATCACAATCACACAATCACAATCATACAATCACAATCATACAATCACAATCATACAATCACAATCATACAATCACAATACTACAGTCGCCATTATCCAATCACAATCATACAATCACAATCATACAATCACAATCATACAATCACAATCATACAATCACAATCATAAAGTCACAATCATACAATCACAATCATACAATCACAATCATACAATCACAATCATACAATCACAATCATACAATCACAATCATACAATCACAATCATACAATCACAAACATACAATCACAATCATACAATCACAATCATACAATCACAATCATACAATCACAATCATACAATCACAATCATACAATCACAATCATACAATCACAATCATACAATCACAATCATACAATAACAATCATACGATCGCAATCATACAATCACAACCATACACTCACAATCATTCAATCACAATCATACAATCACAGTCATACAATCACAGTCATACAATCACAATCATACAATCACAATCATACAATCACAATCATACAATCACAATACTACAGTCGCCATTATCCAATCACAATCATACAATCACAATCATACAATCACAATCATACAATCACAGTCTTACAATCACAATCATACAATCACTATCATACAATCACAATCATACAATCACAATCATACAATCACAATCATACAATCGCAATCAAACAATCACAATCAGACGATCGCAATCATACGATCACAATCATAAACTCAGAATAATTCAATCACAATCATACAATCACAATCATACAATCACAACCATACAATCACAATCATACAATCAAAATCATACAATCGCAATCATACGATCACAATCATACGATGACAATCATACTATAACAATCATACAATCAAAATCATACAATCACAATCATACAAAAACAATCATACAATCACAATCATACAATCACAATCATACAATCACAATCATACAATCACAATCATACAATCACAATCATACAATCACAATCATACAATCACAATCATACAATCACAATCATACAATCACAATACTACAGTCACCATTATACAATCACAATCATACAATCACAATCATATAATCACAATCATACAATCACAATGGTACAATCACCATCATACAATCACAATCATACAATCACAATCATACAGTAACAATCATACGATGACAATCATACAATTACTACTATACAATCACAATCATACGATCGCAATCATACAATCACAACCATACACTCACAATCATTCAATCACAATCATACAATCACAGTCATACAATCACAATCATACAATCACAATCATACAATCGCAATCATACAATCACAACCATACAATCATAATCATATAATCACACTCATAAAATTGCAATCATACAATCGCAATCATACAATCACAATCATACCATCACAATCATACAGGCACAATCAAACAATCACTATCATACAATCACAATCATACAAAAACAATCATACAATCACAATCATACAATCACAATCGTACAATCGCAGTCGAACAATGACAACCATACGATCACAATCATACAATCACAATCATATAATCACAATCATACACTCGCAATCTTACAATCACAATCATACAATCACTATCATACAATCACAATCATACAATCACAATCATACAATCACAATCATACAATCGCAATCAAACAATCACAATCAGACGATCGCAATCATACGATCACAATCAGACGATCGCAATCATACGATCACAATCATACAATCAAAATCATACAATCGCAATCATACGATCACAATCATACGATGACAATCATACAATTACTACTATACAATCACAATCATACAAATACAATCATACAATCACAATCATACTATAACAATCATACAATCAAAATCATACAATCACAATCATACAATCACAATCATACAATCACAATCATACAATCACAATCATACAATCACAATCATACAATCACAATCATACAATCACAATCATACAATTACGATCACCCAAATACAATCATACAATCACAATCATACAATCACAATAATACAATCGCAATCAAACAATCACAAACATACGATCGCAGTCGAACAATGACAACCATACGATCACAATCATACAATCACAATCATATAATCACAATCATACACTCGCAATCTCACAATCACAATCATACAATCACTATCATACAATCACAATCATACAATCACAATCATACAATCACAAACATACAATCGCAATCAAACAATCACAATCAGACGATCGCAATCATACGGTCACAATCATAAACTCAGAATAATTCAATCACAATCATACAATCACAACCATACAATCACAATACTACAGTCGCCATTATACAATCACAATCATACAATGACAATCATATAATCACAATCATACAATCACAATGATACAATCACAATCATACAATCACAATCATACAAACACAATCATACAATCATAATCATGCAATAACAATCATACAATCAAAATCATACAACCGCAATCATACGATCACAATCATACGATCACAATCATACAATCACAATCAAAGAATCACAATCATACAATCACAATCATACAATTACAATCATACAAAAACAATCATAGAATCACAATCATACAATCGCAATCATACAATTACAATCACCCAAATACAATCATACAATCACAATCATACAATCACAATAATGCAATCGCAATCAAACAATCACAACCATACGATCGCAATCATACAACCACAATCATACACTCACAATCATTCAATCACAATCATACAATCACAATCATACAAAAACAATCATACAATCACAATCATGCAATCACAATCATACAATCAAAATCATACAATCGCAATCATACGATCACAGTCATACGATCACAATCATACAATCACAACCATACAATCACAATCATACGATGACAATCATACAATTACTACTATACAATCATAATCATATAAAAACAATCATACAATTACAATCATACAATCACAATCATATAATCACAATAATACAATCACAATCATACAATCACAATCATACAATCACAATCATACAATCACAATCATACAATCACAATCATACAATCACAATCATACAATCACAATCATACCATCACAATCATACAATCAAAATCATACAATCACAATCATACAATCACAATCATACTATCACAATCATTCAATCACGATAATACAATCACAATCGTTCAATCGCTATCGAACAATCACAACCATACGATCACAATCATACAATCACAATCATACAATCACAATCATGCACTCGCAATCATACAATCACAATCATACTATCACAATCACACAATCACAATCATATAATCACAATCATACAATCACAATCATACAATCACAATCATACAATCACAATAATAGAACCATAATTATACAACCACAATCAAACGATCACAATCATACAATCACAATCATACAATCACAATCATACAATCACAATCATACAATTACAATCATACAAAAACAATCATACAATCACAATCATACAATCGCAATCATACAATTACAATCACCCAAATACAATCATACAATCACAATCATACAATCACAATAATACAATCACAATCATACAATCACAATCATACAAAAACAATCATACAATCACAATCATGCAATCACAATCATACAATCAAAATCGTACAATCGCAATCATACGATCACAGTCATACGATCACAATCATACAATCACAACCATACAATCACAATCATACGATGACAATCATACAATTACTACTATACAATCATAATCATATAAAAACAATCATACAATTACAATCATACAATCACAATCATATAATCACAATAATACAATCACAATCATACAATCACAATCATACAATCACAATCATACAATCACAATCATACAATCACAATCATACAATCACAATCACACAATCAAAATCATACAATCACAATCATACAATCACAATCATACTATCACAATCATTCAATCACGATAATACAATCACAATCGTTCAATCGCCATCGAACAATCACAACCATACGATCACAATCATACAATCACAATCATACAATCACAATCACGCACTCGCAATCATACAATCACAATCATACTATCACAATCACACAATCACAATCATATAATCACAATCATACAATCACAATCATACAATCACAATCATACAATCACAATCATACAATCACAATAATAGAACCATAATTATACAACCACAATCAAACGATCACAATCATACAATCACAATCATACAATCACAATCATACAATCACAATCATACAATCACAATCATAAAGTCACAATCATACAATCACAATCATACAATCACAATCATACAATCACAATCATACAATCACAATCATACAATCACAATCATACAATCACAAACATACAATCACAATCATACAATCACAATCATACAATCACAATCATACAATCACAATCATACAATCACAATCATACAATCACAATCATACAATCACAATCATACGATCGCAATCATACAATCACAACCATACACTCACAATCATTCAATCACAATCATACAATCACAGTCATACAATCACAATCATACAATCACAATCATACAATCACAATCATACAATCACAATCATACAATCACAATACTACAGTCGCCATTATCCAATCACAATCATACAATCACAATCATACAATCACAATCATACAATCACAGTCTTACAATCACAATCATACAATCACTATCATACAATCACAATCATACAATCACAATCATACAATCACAATCATACAATCGCAATCAAACAATCACAATCAGACGATCGCAATCATACGATCACAATCATAAACTCAGAATAATTCAATCACAATCATACAATCACAATCATACAATCACAATCATACAATCAAAATCATACAATCGCAATCATACGATCACAATCATACGATGACAATCATACTATAACAATCATACAATCAAAATCATACAATCACAATCATACAATCACAATCATACAATCACAATCATACAATCACAATCATACAATCACAATCATACAATCACAATCATACAATCACAATCATATAATCACAATCATACAATCACAATGATACAATCACAATCATACGATCGCAATCATACAATCACAATCATACAATCACAATCATACAATCACAATACTACAGTCACCATTATACAATCACAATCATACAATCACAATCATATAATCACAATCATACAATCACAATGATACAATCACCATCATACAATCACAATCATACAATCACAATCATACAGTAACAATCATACGATGACAATCATACAATTACTACTATACAATCACAATCATACGATCGCAATCATACAATCACAACCATACACTCACAATCATTCAATCACAATCATACAATCACAATCATACAATCACAATCATACAATCACAATCATACAATCACAATCATACAATCACAATCATACAATCACAATCATACAATCACAATCATACAATCACAATCGTACAATCACAATCATACAATCGAAATCATACAATCACAATCGTACAATCGCAGTCGAACAATGACAACCATACGATCACAATCATACAATCACAATCATATAATCACAATCATACACTCGCAATCTTATAATCACAGTCATACAATCACAATCATACAATCATACAATCACAATCATACAATCACAATCATACAATCACAATCATACAATTACAATCATACAATCACTATCATACAACCACAATCATACAATCACAATCATACAATCACAATCATACAATCGCAACCAAACAATCACAATCAGACGATCGGAATCATACGATCACAATCATAAACTCACAATCATTCAATCACAATCATACAATCACAATCATACAATCACAATCATACAATCACAATCATACAATCACAATCATACAATCAAAATCATACAATCGCAATCATAGGATCACAATCATACGACGACAATCATACAATTACTACTATACAATCACAATCATACAAATACAATCATACAATCACAATCATACTATAACAATCATACAATCAAAATCATACAATCACAATCATACAATCACAATCATACAATCACAACCATACGATCACAATCATACAATCACAATCATACAATCACAATCATACACTCGCAATCATACAATCACAATAATACAATCACAATCATACAATCACAATCATACAATCACAATCATACAATCACAATCATACAATCACTATGATACAATCACAATCATACAATCGCAATCATACAATCGCAATCAAACAATCACAATCAGACGAACGCAATCATACGATCACAATAATACACTCACAATCATTCAATCACAATCATACGATCACAATCACACAATCACAATCATACAATCGCAATCATACAATCACAATCATACAATCGCAATCATACGATCACAATCGTACGATCACAATACTACAGTCACCATTATACAATCACAATCATACAATCACAATCATATAATCACAATCATACAATCACAATGATACAATCACCATCATACAATCACAATCATACAATCACAATCATACAGTAACAATCATACGATGACAATCATACAATTACTACTATACAATCACAATCATACGATCGCAATCATACAATCACAACCATACACTCACAATCATTCAATCACAATCATACAATCACAATCATACAATCACAATCATACAATCGCAATCAAACAATCACAATCAGACGAACGCAATCATACGATCACAATAATACACACACAATCATTCAATCACAATCATACGATCACAATCACACAATCACAATCATACAATCGCAATCATACAATCACAATCATACAATCGCAATCATACGATCACAATCATACGATCACAATCATACAATCACAATCATACAATCACAATCATACAATCATAATCATGCAATCACAATCATACAATCACATTCATACAATCACAATCATACGATCACAATCATACGATGACAATCATACAATTACTACTATACAATCATAATCATACAAAAACAATCATACAATCACAATCATACAATCACAATCATACAATCACAATCATACAATCACAATAATAGAACCATAATTATACAACCACAATCAAACGATCACAATCATACAATCACAATCATACAATCACAATCATACAATCACAATCATACAATTACAATCATACAAAAACAATCATACAATCACAATCATACAATCGCAATCATACAATTACAATCACCCAAATACAATCATACAATCACAATCATACAATCACAATAATACAATCACAATCATACAATCACAATCATACAAAAACAATCATACAATCACAATCATGCAATCACAATCATACAATCAAAATCATACAATCGCAATCATACGATCACAGTCATACGATCACAATCATACAATCACAACCATACAATCACAATCATACGATGACAATCATACAATTACTACTATACAATCATAATCATATAAAAACAATCATACAATTACAATCATACAATCACAATCATATAATCACAATAATACAATCACAATCATACAATCACAATCATACAATCACAATCATACAATCACAATCATACAATCACAATCATACAATCACAATCACACAATCAAAATCATACAATCACAATCATACAATCACAATCATACTATCACAATCATTCAATCACGATAATACAATCACAATCGTTCAATCGCTATCGAACAATCACAACCATACGATCACAATCATACAATCACAATCATACAATCACAATCACGCACTCGCAATCATACAATCACAATCATACTATCACAATCACACAATCACAATCATATAATCACAATCATACAATCACAATCATACAATCACAATCATACAATCACAATCATACAATCACAATAATAGAACCATAATTATACAACCACAATCAAACGATCACAATCATACAATCACAATCATACAATCACAATCGTACAATCACAATCATACAAACACAATCATACAATCATAATCATGCAGTAACAATCATACAATCAAAATCATACAACCGCAATCATACGATCACAATGATACGATCACAATCATACAATCACAATCATACACTCACAATCATTCAATCACAATCATACAATCACAATCATACATAAACAGTCATACAATCACAATCATGAAATCACAATCATACAATCACAATCATACAATCACAATCATACAATTACAATCATACAATCACAATCATACAATCGCAATCATACAATCACAATCATACAATCACAATCATACAATCACAATCATACAATCACAATCATACAATCACAATCATACAATCACAATCATACAATCACAATCATACAATCACAATACTACAGTCGCCATTATCCAATCACAATCATACAATCACAATCATACAATCACAATCATACAATCACAATCATACAATCACAATCATAAAGTCACAATCATACAATCACAATCATACAATCACAGTCATACAATCACAATCATACAATCACAATCATACAATCACAATCATACAATCACAAACATACAATCACAATCATACAATCACAATCATACAATCACAATCATACAATCACAATCATACAATCACAATCATACAATCACAATCATACAATCACAATCATACAATCACAATCATACAATCACAATCATACGATCGCAATCATACAATCACAACCATACACTCACAATCATTCAATCACAATCATACAATCACAGTCATACAATCACAATCATACAATCACAATCATACAATCACAATCATACAATCACAATACTACAGTCGCCATTATCCAATCACAATCATACAATCACAATCATACAATCACAATCATACAATCACAGTCTTACAATCACAATCATACAATCACTATCATACAATCACAATCATACAATCACAATCATACAATCACAATCATACAATCGCAATCAAACAATCACAATCAGACGATCGCAATCATACGATCACAATCATAAACTCAGAATAATTCAATCACAATCATACAATCACAATCATACAATCACAATCATACAATCACAATCATACAATCAAAATCATACAATCGCAATCATACGATCACAATCATACGATGACAATCATACTATAACAATCATACAATCAAAATCATACAATCACAATCATACAATCACAATCATACAATCACAATCATACAACCACAATCATACAATCACAATCATACAATCACAATCATATAATCACAATCATACAATCACAATGATACAATCACAATCATACGATCGCAATCATACAATCACAATCATACAATCACAATCATACAATCACAATACTACAGTCACCATTATACAATCACAATCATACAATCACAATCATATAATCACAATCATACAATCACAATGATACAATCACCATCATACAATCACAATCATACAATCACAATCATACAGTAACAATCATACGATGACAATCATACAATTACTACTATACAATCACAATCATACGATCGCAATCATACAATCACAACCATACACTCACAATCATTCAATCACAATCATACAATCACAATCATACAATCACAATCATACAATCACAATCATACAATCACAATCATACAATCACAATCATACAATCACAATCATACAATCACAATCGTACAATCACAATCATACAATCGAAATCATACAATCACAATCGTACAATCGCAGTCGAACAATGACAACCATACGATCACAATCATACAATCACAATCATATAATCACAATCATACACTCGCAATCTTATAATCACAATCATACAATCACAATCATACAATCATACAATCACAATCATACAATCACAATCATACAATCACAATCATACAATTACAATCATACAATCACTATCATACAACCACAATCATACAATCACAATCATACAATCACAATCATACAATCGCAACCAAACAATCACAATCAGACGATCGGAATCATACGATCACAATCATAAACTCACAATCATTCAATCACAATCATACAATCACAATCATACAATCACAATCATACAATCACAATCATACAATCACAATCATACAATCAAAATCATACAATCGCAATCATAGGATCACAATCATACGACGACAATCATACAATTACTACTATACAATCACAATCATACAAATACAATCATACAATCACAATCATACTATAACAATCATACAATCAAAATCATACAATCACAATCATACAATCACAATCATACAATCACAACCATACGATCACAATCATACAATCACAATCATACAATCACAATCATACACTCGCAATCATACAATCACAATAATACAATCACAATCATACAATCACAATCATACAATCACAATCATACAATCACAATCATACAATCACTATGATACAATCACAATCATACAATCGCAATCATACAATCGCAATCAAACAATCACAATCAGACGAACGCAATCATACGATCACAATAATACACTCACAATCATTCAATCACAATCATACGATCACAATCACACAATCACAATCATACAATCGCAATCATACAATCACAATCATACAATCGCAATCATACGATCACAATCGTACGATCACAATACTACAGTCACCATTATACAATCACAATCATACAATCACAATCATATAATCACAATCATACAATCACAATGATACAATCACCATCATACAATCACAATCATACAATCACAATCATACAGTAACAATCATACGATGACAATCATACAATTACTACTATACAATCACAATCATACGATCGCAATCATACAATCACAACCATACACTCACAATCATTCAATCACAATCATACAATCACAATCATACAATCACAATCATACAATCGCAATCAAACAATCACAATCAGACGAACGCAATCATACGATCACAATAATACACACACAATCATTCAATCACAATCATACGATCACAATCACACAATCACAATCATACAATCGCAATCATACAATCACAATCATACAATCGCAATCATACGATCACAATCATACGATCACAATCATACAATCACAATCATACAATCACAATCATACAATCATAATCATGCAATCACAATCATACAATCACATTCATACAATCACAATCATACGATCACAATCATACGATGACAATCATACAATTACTACTATACAATCATAATCATACAAAAACAATCATACAATCACAATCATACAATCACAATCATACAATCACAATCATACAATCACAATAATAGAACCATAATTATACAACCACAATCAAACGATCACAATCATACAATCACAATCATACAATCACAATCATACAATCACAATCATACAATTACAATCATACAAAAACAATCATACAATCACAATCATACAATCGCAATCATACAATTACAATCACCCAAATACAATCATACAATCACAATCATACAATCACAATAATACAATCACAATCATACAATCACAATCATACAAAAACAATCATACAATCACAATCATGCAATCACAATCATACAATCAAAATCATACAATCGCAATCATACGATCACAGTCATACGATCACAATCATACAATCACAACCATACAATCACAATCATACGATGACAATCATACAATTACTACTATACAATCATAATCATATAAAAACAATCATACAATTACAATCATACAATCACAATCATATAATCACAATAATACAATCACAATCATACAATCACAATCATACAATCACAATCATACAATCACAATCATACAATCACAATCATACAATCACAATCACACAATCAAAATCATACAATCACAATCATACAATCACAATCATACTATCACAATCATTCAATCACGATAATACAATCACAATCGTTCAATCGCTATCGAACAATCACAACCATACGATCACAATCATACAATCACAATCATACAATCACAATCACGCACTCGCAATCATACAATCACAATCATACTATCACAATCACACAATCACAATCATATAATCACAATCATACAATCACAATCATACAATCACAATCATACAATCACAATCATACAATCACAATAATAGAACCATAATTATACAACCACAATCAAACGATCACAATCATACAATCACAATCATACAATCACAATCGTACAATCACAATCATACAAACACAATCATACAATCATAATCATGCAGTAACAATCATACAATCAAAATCATACAACCGCAATCATACGATCACAATGATACGATCACAATCATACAATCACAATCATACACTCACAATCATTCAATCACAATCATACAATCACAATCATACATAAACAGTCATACAATCACAATCATGAAATCACAATCATACAATCACAATCATACAATCACAATCATACAATTACAATCATACAATCACAATCATACAATCGCAATCATACAATCACAATCATACAATCACAATCATACAATCACAATCATACAATCACAATCATACAATCACAATCATACAATCACAATCATACAATCACAATCATACAATCACAATCATACAATCACAATACTACAGTCGCCATTATCCAATCACAATCATACAATCACAATCATACAATCACAATCATACAATCACAATCATACAATCACAATCATAAAGTCACAATCATACAATCACAATCATACAATCACAGTCATACAATCACAATCATACAATCACAATCATACAATCACAATCATACAATCACAAACATACAATCACAATCATACAATCACAATCATACAATCACAATCATACAATCACAATCATACAATCACAATCATACAATCACAATCATACAATCACAATCATACAATCACAATCATACAATCACAATCATACGATCGCAATCATACAATCACAACCATACACTCACAATCATTCAATCACAATCATACAATCACAGTCATACAATCACAATCATACAATCACAATCATACAATCACAATCATACAATCACAATACTACAGTCGCCATTATCCAATCACAATCATACAATCACAATCATACAATCACAATCATACAATCACAGTCTTACAATCACAATCATACAATCACTATCATACAATCACAATCATACAATCACAATCATACAATCACAATCATACAATCGCAATCAAACAATCACAATCAGACGATCGCAATCATACGATCACAATCATAAACTCAGAATAATTCAATCACAATCATACAATCACAATCATACAATCACAATCATACAATCACAATCATACAATCAAAATCATACAATCGCAATCATACGATCACAATCATACGATGACAATCATACTATAACAATCATACAATCAAAATCATACAATCACAATCATACAATCACAATCATACAATCACAATCATACAACCACAATCATACAATCACAATCATACAATCACAATCATATAATCACAATCATACAATCACAATGATACAATCACAATCATACGATCGCAATCATACAATCACAATCATACAATCACAATCATACAATCACAATACTACAGTCACCATTATACAATCACAATCATACAATCACAATCATATAATCACAATCATACAATCACAATGATACAATCACCATCATACAATCACAATCATACAATCACAATCATACAGTAACAATCATACGATGACAATCATACAATTACTACTATACAATCACAATCATACGATCGCAATCATACAATCACAACCATACACTCACAATCATTCAATCACAATCATACAATCACAATCATACAATCACAATCATACAATCACAATCATACAATCACAATCATACAATCACAATCATACAATCACAATCATACAATCACAATCGTACAATCACAATCATACAATCGAAATCATACAATCACAATCGTACAATCGCAGTCGAACAATGACAACCATACGATCACAATCATACAATCACAATCATATAATCACAATCATACACTCGCAATCTTATAATCACAATCATACAATCACAATCATACAATCATACAATCACAATCATACAATCACAATCATACAATCACAATCATACAATTACAATCATACAATCACTATCATACAACCACAATCATACAATCACAATCATACAATCACAATCATACAATCGCAACCAAACAATCACAATCAGACGATCGGAATCATACGATCACAATCATAAACTCACAATCATTCAATCACAATCATACAATCACAATCATACAATCACAATCATACAATCACAATCATACAATCAAAATCATACAATCGCAATCATACGATCACAATCATACGACGACAATCATACAATTACTACTATACAATCACAATCATACAAATACAATCATACAATCACAATCATACTATAACAATCATACAATCAAAATCATACAATCACAATCATACAATCACAATCATACAATCACAATCATACAATCACAACCATACGATCACAATCATACAATCACAATCATACAATCACAATCATACACTCGCAATCATACAATCACAATAATACAATCACAATCATACAATCACAATCATACAATCACAATCATACAATCACAATCATACAATCACTATGATACAATCACAATCATACAATCGCAATCATACAATCGCAATCAAACAATCACAATCAGACGAACGCAATCATACGATCACAATAATACACTCACAATCATTCAATCACAATCATACGATCACAATCACACAATCACAATCATACAATCGCAATCATACAATCACAATCATACAATCGCAATCATACGATCACAATCGTACGATCACAATACTACAGTCACCATTATACAATCACAATCATACAATCACAATCATATAATCACAATCATACAATCACAATGATACAATCACCATCATACAATCACAATCATACAATCACAATCATACAGTAACAATCATACGATGACAATCATACAATTACTACTATACAATCACAATCATACGATCGCAATCATACAATCACAACCATACACTCACAATCATTCAATCACAATCATACAATCACAATCATACAATCACAATCATACAATCGCAATCAAACAATCACAATCAGACGAACGCAATCATACGATCACAATAATACACACACAATCATTCAATCACAATCATACGATCACAATCACACAATCACAATCATACAATCGCAATCATACAATCACAATCATACAATCGCAATAATACAATCACAATCATACAATCACAATCATACAAAAACAATCATACAATCACAATCATGCAATCACAATCATACAATCAAAATCATACAATCGCAATCATACGATCACAGTCATACGATCACAATCATACAATCACAACCATACAATCACAATCATACGATGACAATCATACAATTACTACTATACAATCATAATCATATAAAAACAATCATACAATTACAATCATACAATCACAATCATATAATCACAATAATACAATCACAATCATACAATCACAATCATACAATCACAATCATACAATCACAATCATACAATCACAATCATACAATCACAATCACACAATCAAAATCATACAATCACAATCATACAATCACAATCATACTATCACAATCATTCAATCACGATAATACAATCACAATCGTTCAATCGCTATCGAACAATCACAACCATACGATCACAATCATACAATCACAATCATACAATCACAATCACGCACTCGCAATCATACAATCACAATCATACTATCACAATCACACAATCACAATCATATAATCACAATCATACAATCACAATCATACAATCACAATCATACAATCACAATCATACAATCACAATAATAGAACCATAATTATACAACCACAATCAAACGATCACAATCATACAATCACAATCATACAATCACAATCATACAATCACAATCATACAAACACAATCATACAATCATAATCATGCAGTAACAATCATACAATCAAAATCATACAACCGCAATCATACGATCACAATGATACGATCACAATCATACAATCACAATCAAAGAATCACAATCACACAATCACAATCATACAATCACAATCATACAAAAACAATCATACAATCACAATCATACAATCGCAATCATACAATTACAATCACCCAAATACAATCATACAATCACAATCATACAATCACAATCATACAATCACAATAATACAATCGCAATCAAACAATCACAATCATACGATCGCAATCATACAACCACAATCATACACTCACAATCATTCAATCACAATCATACAATCACAATAAATACAAAAACAATCATACAATCACAATCATACAATCACAATCATACAATCACAATACTACAGTCGCCATTATACAATCACAATGATACAATGACAATCATATAATCACAATCATACAATCACAATGATACAATCACAATCATACAATCACAATCATACAAACACAATCATACAATCATAATCATGCAGTAACAATCATACAATCAAAATCATACAACCGCAATCATACGATCACAATGATACGATCACAATCATACAATCACAATCAAAGAATCACAATCATACAATCACAATAATACAATCACAATCATACAATCACAATACTACAGTCGCCATTATCCAATCACAATCATACAATCACAATCATACAATCACAATCATACAATCACAGTCTTACAATCACAATCATACAATCACTATCATACAATCACAATCATACAATCACAATCATACAATCACAATCATACAATCGCAATCAAACAATCACAATCAGACGATCGCAATCATACGATCACAATCATAAACTCAAAATCATACAATCACAATCATACAATCACAATCATACAATCACAATCATACAATCACAATCATACAATCACAATCATACAATCACAATCATATAATCACAATCATACAATCACAATCATACAATCACAATACTACAGTCACCATTATACAATCACAATCATACAATCACAATCATATAATCACAATCATACAATCACAATGATACAATCACCATCATACAATCACAATCATACAATCACAATCATACAGTAACAATCATACGATGACAATCATACAATTACTACTATACAATCACAATCATACGATCGCAATCATACAATCACAACCATACACTCACAATCATTCAATCACAATCATACAATCACAATCATACAATCACAATCATACAATCACAATCATACAATCACAATCATACAATCACAATCGTACAATCACAATCGTACAATCACAATCATACAATCGAAATCATACAATCACAATCATACAATCACAATCATACAATCACAATCATACAATCACAATCATACAATCACAATCATACAATCAAAATCATACAATCGCAATCATACGATCACAATCATACGACGACAATCATACAATTACTACTATACAATCACAATCATACAAATACAATCATACAATCACAATCATACTATAACAATCATACAATCAAAATCATACAATCACAATCATACAATCACAATCATACAATCACAATCATACAATCACAACCATACGATCACAATCATACAATCACAATCATACAATCACAATCATACACTCGCAATCATACAATCACAATAATACAATCACAATCATACAATCACAATCATACAATCACAATCATTCAATCACAATCATACGATCACAATCACACAATCACAATCATACAATCGCAATCATACAATCACAATCATACAATCGCAATCATACGATCACAATCGTACGATCACAATACTACAGTCACCATTATACAATCACAATCATACAATCACAATCATATAATCACAATCATACAATCACAATGATACAATCACCATCATACAATCACAATCATACAATCACAATCATACAGTAACAATCATACGATGACAATCATAC